>NC_061119.1:160192576-160492576 GCF_002878395.1 Capsicum annuum
TTTTTTTTTTAATTTATTATTTAATTATTTTTTATAATATTAACTAGACTTTCAAAATATATAGGACTCCTAAAATATATGGTAGAAGAATTAATTAATATTTTTCTTTCTACAAGAATTCTTAAAATATATGGTAGAAGAATTAATTAATATTTTTTTTCTATTGTTCAATTAAAAAAATACTCCTAAAATAAGACTTTAGTAAGGAAATACTTCTATAAATATTGAGAGGTACGTTAAACTAGAGAACAAACCTGTTTATCTATTGAGAGAATATGATTGATGTTCATCAAACTTGATTCGATCACATGTCTAGATTGGTGGATGCTTGATTTTCAAACCCTCAACTTCTTCACTGTATTTGTCAGCATAACAGAATTCAACATGCATGAATATGTATATCTTTTTTGTTTTCATTCAAAATCATGCTTTAGGGTCAAATTTTTCGCTGAGACAAGAGTTAGTTGAATCAAAATCGAAGCTTTGTGATCACTATTATATTATTTTTTTTATAATTATAAGTTTTAGATGAATGTCGGTTAGCTTTGAAGAATTTCTTGTGTAAAGATTAGGTTTAATTGAATTGTTTTGATATCTTTATTATCTTATTGTTTTATTTTAATTTACAGATGCTAGATGAATGTGAGTTAACTTTGAAATTTTTTTTTAGGTAAAGGTTAAGTTTAATTGTATTATCGTAAAATCTCTATTAGTTTGTTATTTTGTGATAGTTTATAGTTCATAGATGAATCTTGATCGGCTTTGAGAAATCTTTATGCGTAAAATTTAAGTTTAATTGTATTTTTTTATATCACTTTTATCATATTATTTTGTTGCAGTTTAAGGTGATAGATAAATGTTGGTCGGCTTTGACGAATTCTTTTTATGTAAAAATTTGGTTTAGTTGAATTATTTTGATATCTCTATTATCATATTATTTTGTTATTGTTTACAGGTGGTAGATGAGTGTCGGACGACTTTGAAAATTTTTTTACGTGAAAGAATTAGATTTAATTGTATTATTTTGATGTCTCTACCATTGTATTATTTTGTTGCAATTTACAGATGGTAGATGAATGTCGATCGACTTGTATTTTTGATAAAGGTTAGGTTTAATAAATAAATTCTCTATCTTTATATACTCAAAAGATATTAAATTTAATTATTATATTCATCTTTATTATTTAAACAAATATCCTATTTAGTGTAATGTTTGAACTTATTAAAGTAAGGTACATGCGCAAGGCGAGTATCTAATAATAATGTTATTATAGTATTATTTTGTTTTAGAACTATTTTTTCTAACTGACCTATTGGGAGGTGTACAGAAAGACCTTCTGGTTCATTATGAAATGTTTTTACTGAGTCTAAGGCTTTTTAATAATTTATATCTCCTATATTCATGAGAGTGAAATTTCTTCTAATCTTTTTGTTATTACTTGTAAATCTTTGATTTCTGTTATAATTTCTATTTGTTCTATTAGTTTAGCTATTAGTTGAGTAGTTTTTACTTCTAATTCTTTAGTTTTTTCTGTTATGGTTTTTATTAGCTTTTGAATTTCTAATTTTGTAGGTATTTTTTCTAAATTGAATTTGTGATTTAAATACTGAATTTTTCTGTCTATTTCTATTTCTTGTGACTTTAAATAATCTAAAATTTTGTTCTATCTTATCTAGTATCTTTTTATATTTATTTTGAGTAGCTTCTATTTCTTCTAAAATTCTTATTATACTATTATCTTTTTCCTAAATTTTTTCGCTTGAATTTATTATAAAGTCTATTATTGTATTATATTGTTTATCTTCTGAATGTAAAATATGTTCACCTTGGTTGAAATTACACCTTATAGTGGTGTTATCTTTTAACACTCTATATTTTTTTTTCAGGTTGGAATCTATGATCTAAATATTCGAGGCGTTTTAAAGAAGCTATTTTGTTATCCTAAGTGATTCAAATTAAGGTACTTTTTACTTAGCTTTGTTTGATATTTTAATCTACTATTAGTATAAGTTATGTCTAATTCTACTTCTTGTATATTTTCTATTAGCCTAGATTGTTCTTTAATTAATGCTTTTTTATAATATTTAGAGGTTATAGTAATTATTTCGTCTGTTTCTTTAAAGTTTAGAATATCTATTTCTAGGTTTCTTATTTCTTTATTTAACAAATCTAGTCTTTCTTTAAATTGTTTCAGAATTTTTACAAGTTGATGTTTATAAGTAAATTCTCTATAATATTGTCGTTGAATTTCTATAATATATTCAATATATCTTATAGGCATTTATTATCTTAGCGGTATTTTATCTGCTTGTTGTTTATATAAATTTGTTCTCCAGAAACACTTCTCTAATCTCACTTTATTAAATTCTAAATCTTCTTCAAAGTGTGTTAATAATGTTTTATAATATTTTATGTCTAATTCGTCTTGGTCTTCTTAAGTCAATTTATTTCTAATTATTTTTATATTTTTTTAATGCTTTTTCTTTCTTTATTAATTCAGCTTTAATACCAGATTCTTCTTCTATCCACTTATTTATTTTTCTTAGTCTTTAAAAAATAGGTAGGACTTGCATATATTATCCCAATTGATAAGCCTGTGTGCTAATACGTTTTCTAAGACACTTTATTCCTAAACTATTGTTTTTTAAATCTCTATCACAACCACTTAATTCTCAATTCAAGGCGCTTACTAGTCTTTCAAACACTGGTCTAGATATATTATATATTTTATATAATCTATTTGCCTCTATTAACCTTTTTCTACTTTCTTCTAAATTATATTTTCTAGCGATAATATTATCCTTTTTTCTATATTCTCTATATAAGTAGAAATAGTTCAACGTTATATCTGTAAAAGCTGGATGTCTTTTCATATACTTGTCTATATATGTGAGTAATAGGTATTGTTCCGGGGTCTAAATCTAAGGTTTCCTAGCATTGTCTGAAAATAAATGTCTTGAGACGAGGAAGACGTTGTTCCCTTGCCTTTGTCTGCTGCATGTTGATTATTTGGTCGCATGCTGAAACAAATATTAGCCGGTTAAACAGATTTTGTTTTTAATTGTAACCTACTAACCAAAATAATACTATAATAGCATTATTATTAGACTTACATGCTAAAGTAGACAGTTTAATAAAAGGCAAAGAAGCTCAAAAACCAGTTCAAGAATCGGAACTACCCGAATTACATAAAAAGATAGACATTCTAATAAAAAATAAAGAACCTCAACAACCACCAAAAAATCACCTTGAAATAGAAGAACTTATTAATCAGTTAAAAAGAACTGAATTAACTCCTAAACAAGAAAGAAAATATATAATAAGAAAACCACAAAAATGAACTTTCTATCAAATACACGGAGAACCATCAAAAATAACAAAAGACAAAGAGAAGAAAGACAAATAATAAGTTTTTCTGAGAATAAAATAGGAAATAATAATTTATGATCCAGAATATGTAGAAGACAACCAATTATGGAGCAGAACCAAGAACTAAATGAAATAATAGATGTAGATAGAGATTTGCAAATTTTCCAACAACATCAATTAAAATTATTAAATCCTAAAACATTATATAATTCAGGATATTTTTCTACAGATAATCAGCTATATAGACATTATAGAGAAGAACAAATATCAGCTATAAGAGAAGATTCTAAAATACTAGATTTAGTAAATGCTAACTCTTTAAGACATAAAAAAAATGATACTAATGCATATGGGTTTAATTGTTATAGGAATAAAAGGTCTAACTAGAAAAAATCTAGGATCCAAAGTGTTAATAACAATATATGATGATAGATGGTCAGACATTAAAAAATGGATAATAGGATTAACTGAAGTAGATATGACAAATAATGGAGGAATATTCTATATAAGTCCAGATTTTTTAATGAACTTAAAAGAATTTGAAAAAAATATTAAAATAGGAATCCAAACTAAATGATATGAAGAAATGAATAGTAGTAATAATTTATTAATGTGCATAGGATTTATTGGAACATTAACTTTAAGTAGTAATACTAAATTTAAACTAAAAGTAAATGATGTAGTTGAAATAATGGGAAATAAAGGCATAAGTTTAATAAAACCAATAAAAATAGACCCAGAAGTATATGCAGGTTTAGAATGGAATCTAAATAAATTTAATAAACCAAAATCCTCACACCAGACTCTCATTTATTATACACTACAAGTAAAGGAGAAACTTCAGTTAGATTTACAGATTATAGTTATACCACTAAAAGAAATTTAAACGATGTTGAAACAGAAAGTAATATAGAAATAGAAAGCGAATGTATGAATATTGAAATTCTACAAGAAGGTTATGAAGTAGATATGGTAATAGAAAAAGCTTAAGATTTAGCAGAAGAATATAAACATATAACTTTTAAATGCAAAGGATGTCAAAAAGAGGAAATGAAAATAGAAGAATGTATAGAACATTTTAAAAATTGTTTGGAAAGAAGTGATAATTTAGGATATAGAAATAATAAAAAACTATTTCTTGAAAGAAAAGATGAAGACACAATATTTGTATTAAGTTCTACAATAAGTTATAAAAAACTAGCAGAATTAGAACCAACTAGCTCGTCAAGTGCTAGCCCATTTCAACAGACAAACCCTAATCCTCAACTAATAGATTATAGAACAGGTAATATACCTAGAAGACCAGCAATCAGGATAAATCCAGATACAAATCTTAGAGGAGATAATATAAGACCAGCAGGTAAGAGAATAGTAATAGAAGAACCAATTAAACTACAAGAAGGAGGTAGTAAAGTTAAAATACTAATTGCAACACGGTTTAGAAATTAAATTCTTTTTATGTGTTTCTAATGTTTTATATACTGTTGGTAATGTTACTGTTTGTACTGGTGTATAAGTTAGATTTTTAAAAAGAATTATTCCATCTCTTGTTAAGAGACATTTGTTAAATAAAGAAATAAGAAACCTAGAAATAGATATTCTAAACTTTAAAGAAACAGACGAAATAATTACAATAACCTCTAAATATTATAAAAAAGCATTAATTAATGAACAATCTAGGCTAATAGAAAATATACAAGAAGTAGAATTAGACATAACCTATACTAATAGTAGATTGAAATATCAAACAAAGCTAAGTAAAAAGTGCCAATAGAAGAACCAATTAAACTATAAGAAGGAGGTAGTAAAGGTAAAATACTAAATATAGCAGCACACGATTCACAAATATGGGATACAGTAATAAATCTATGGAAAGGAATAGTAGCAGCAGATTACTTAAAACATTATACAGAAACGAATATGAAAATAATGTACAAATATTTGGAAATCTTTTTAGGAGAATCTGCAAAAGCCACATGGTTTGTTTTAAGACAACTGCCCATATGATTTTCAGGTTCTATTAAGTATGGGACCAAACCCCTATAATTTCACAAATAAAATGCATATGTTATTAATCGAAAAAAATTCAAATAGTGGATTATTAACATTACAAAAAGAAGCATTAATAAAACTAGAACAACTAAGCATTTCACATTGGGTATATATAAAGAAATTTCTACAAGACTATTTTTATTATTGCACTGTCAGCGGAAATACCTGTAATGAAGAATTAGGTAAAAAATTATTTAATAAATTATCTGGAGCTTTAGGAAGAGAAATAGAAGATAGATGGTATAAAAGAGATGGTGTAGTAGCCAACCCAAACCTAAAATGGACAATATGACATAGAACACAACATATAATGGATATACTAACAGAAAAATGTACAAACATACAAATACAAAAACAATTAAAAAGAAATGAAATGAATTTCTGTAAATCTGTTATATACACAACCCAAAATTATGATAAAAAATAATATAGAAAATATAAAAAACATAATCAGAAACCATATAGCCGTAAACAATACTTCTTAAGAAAATCAAAAGCCAAAAAATCATGATTAAATAGAGATAGACATGTAGGAAATATAGAAATGATAGAAATTATAAAAATAAATTAGAATGCTATACTTGTGGAAGCATAGACCATTTAGCTAATGTATGTCCTAAAAGAAATAATAATAGAACTAGAAATTCTCAATTAATAGAGGATTTCCAAGAAACTTTACTAAATGTAGATGAATACATGTCAGATACAGAAAGTATATACTCAATAATAAGTATTGATATAAATGATAAAGATAATTCTAAATCTGATTCTTCATAATCAGAAGAAGATAATTTAGTAAATGAATTAGGACAGGAGATAGAAGATCTAGACTTAAAAAATCTAGTAATCAATAATTTAATGAATGTCACTCAAGAATGTGTACATGCATTCCAAGACAGTAATAGATGTCGTATATGTAACTGGTATCCAAGTAAAGACAATAGAGCTAAATGTAAAAAATGTTATTTAGAAGCTTGTATAAACTGTATAGAAAACACTTTAAAGATAAAAATAGAATCAGAAATAAATAGCGAACAGAAATACACAAATAATCAAATCTTAAATTTAAGAGTATCAACTCTAGAAACCCGAGTAAATAATCTAGAACAAAGATTAACCATCCTAGAAAAAGGAAAAACCAAAATCAATATAGAAGAATCAGATACACAAGAAGCTATACATTTAGAAAAACTAGAGGCAGAACTTATGAACTTGGAAGATAATGACACTAGCCTAATATGCAATGAAGATAAAGAATTCTCTACCATAAAAGTATTAGTAAAAATTAAAATTGAAGACGTAGAGATAGAAACTTTAGCACTAGTAGATTCCGGATGTACTAGCTGTCTAATTAATAAAGAAAAAGTACCAGAACATTTACTAAAAATACTAGAAAGACCTATAACAGCTACCCAAATGGATGGATCACAAAATATCTACAATTATTCCATAAAAAATGCACAAATAAGATTCTTAAATACATATAATAAATTGTACAACCCAATTTACAATGTTAATAGAATATTAGCAACGGATTTAAACATAGACTCAGACTTTGTTATAGGACTACGCTTTTGTATCCAAAATAAAGGAGGATGTCTCTTAACAAGAGATGGAATAATGCTTTTTAAAAATCTAACTTATACACCGGTACAAACAGTAACATTACCAATAGTATATAAAACATTAAAAACACATAAAAAGAATTTAATTTCTAAACCATGTTGCGAAGATTACCAAAATAACCAATGCCAAAATAGCAACCTGCTAAAAGAAAATAAAAATTTAGAAGATAACTTAGAAGATTTTAAAAATTATACTCTACTTAATGCAGAAGGGCAGGAATTCTTAAAGGACATAGAAAAAGACTATACTTTGATAAACATTGAAACTCAATTTTACAACTTTAAAAAAGGAATAAACACAATAGGAATAATAAATAATTCGAAAGACCTAGACAATGTAATAGTAATTTTATACAAAATAGAAATAATAGGAGAAAAACCTTTAGCACATTGGGATGCTAACGAAATAATGTGTAAGCTAGATATAATTAACCCAGAATACACCATAAACACAGCATCAATAGAAGCTAATAATGAAGATATAGAAGAATTTGAGAAACAAATTAAAGAATTGTTAAAGTTATAAGTAATTAGAAGATTAACATCTAGACATAGATCAGCAACATTTATGGTAAGAAACCCTAGCGAGCAAATCAGGGAAAAAGCTCGTATGGTAATAAACTATAAAAGACTAAATGACAATACCAAAACAGATGCATATAAGCTACCAGATAAAAGTGAGTTAATTAATAGAATACAAGGTAAAAAGATATATAGTAAGTTCGATTGTAAATCCGGGTATTGGCAGGTAAAAATGCACCCAGATAGTATATAATGGATCACATTTACCTGTCCAGAAGGACATTATGAGTGGCTTGTTATGCCGTTCGGACTAAAAACAGCCCCACCCATTTTTCAGAGAAAAAAGGATGATATTTTTAGGGATTATAAAAACTTTGATTTAGTATATGTAGATGATATTTTAGTATTTAGTAGAGATATGCAACAACATTTAGGACATTTACAAATGATTTTTAGACTATTTGTCAAACATGGAATAATAATTAGTAAAAAGAAAATGAAACTATGTAAAACACATATTAATTTTTTAAGAATAACTTTAGGAAATCGAAGGATTAAACTTCAACCTCATATAGCCAAAAAGGTATTAGAAATGCCAGATAAATTAGAAAATACTAAAGATCTACAAATTTCTTTAGGATTAGTATATTATGCAAGAAATTTTATTCAAGACTTAGGGAAATTAGCCGGACCTTTATATGCTAAAACTGGAAGCAAAGGTCAAAAATATTTTAATAATGAAGACATAAAATTAGTTCAACAAATAAAAGAAAGAGTAAAACATATTCCATACTTAAAAATTCCACTAGAAATCAATTACTTAATTGTTCAAACAGACGGAAGCAAATTAGGTTGGGGAGCCATATTAAAAGCAAACCCTAATAAATATAATGATAAAAATGAAGAAAAAATCTGTGCATACCAGAGTGGACAATATAAAGAAAAAGAAAATATACGTAGCATAGATTTAGAAGTATTAGCCATAATATATAGTTTAAATAGTTTTAAGTTATATATCTTAAATAAAGAAGAAGTCTTAGTAAGAACAGATTGTGAGGCAATAGTTAAATTTAGTCAAAAGATAAATGATAAAGCTAGTAGTAGAAGAAGATGGTTAAACTTTATGGACATTATATCGGTATATAAAAACATTGTTTTTGAATATATTAAAGGAAAAGAAAATGAATTAGCAGATAAATTAAGTAGGTTACAATTAAAAACAAAATCTGTTTAACCGGCTAATATTTGTTTCAGCATGCGACCAAATAATCAACATGCAGCAAACAAAGGCTAGGGAACAACGTCTTCCTCGTCTCAACATATTTATTTTCAGACAATGCTAGGAAACCTTAGATTTAGACCCTAAAACTCAATCGAACTCCAAAAATCCAAGCAACCACTGGAGAGAATAGACTTTGGGCCTTTTAATTTAATTGCTTTCCCACCTAGTAATTATTCTTTTAACCTAAGACCAGAACATATTTTAGATAGACCCCAAAAATGCCTAACAAACAATTTGTGGATAGTACACCATAAACCAGACCATAAATATTTTTTAGCCGCCATGAATGCTTCATGTCAATATATATCAGATAAAAGTAAGCCTAGATTCAAATATTATGTAATTATACATGGTAAGACAAATGGAATTTTTCATACATGGATAGAAGTACTAGACTCTATAAGTGGTATAAAAAATCCTCTTTACAAAGGTTTCAATGATTTTTCTGAAACTTCTGATTATGCAAGAGGACACCTAAGACCTAATTTTTTTTTTATCTCCAGCATTAAGACAAAATCCTAACTAGATTCCTTAGTACAATATTAAAAAAGACTCAGATAAAATAATTTTCTGTGACCATTGCCACTCTATGACCGAGGCCTTCAAGAGATTAAATCTTCAAAAGGAGGCTCTTATTATAAAAAACTCTAGACTCATGGAGCAAATAGAGAATTTACAAGACAAACTGAGTAAATTTCATACAAGAAAGACTAATGTCAGTAATCAGACACAGAGTTCTCTATCTCCACAAAAAATGGATGAGACGGGTGCCTCTGAATGCTCAAAAATCCATTATACCGGATATTGGTGAAGCTAGTTCAGCTCAAACGGTAACCGGTAAAGACAAATCAAATCCATTAAGGGCTGTCACTTTGCCAAAAAGTGAAGATGAAGCAGGACCTTCATCAAAACCACATAAGACTAGTACTTTAAAAAAGATATTAACGGCAAAAAAGATGAATAAACAAATTGAGATTATTGTAAAACAGACATAAGAAAAATTCTTTAGTAGCCAAGAACAAGATAAGCATATGGATAATAAAGACAAGCCATGTACACACACAGATAGAGTAGTTCCAGACATGAATAATATAGACATTAATATTCTAAGATCTTCAGACGAAGAAGATGATAGATTTGAAGACAGTCTACTCCAAGATGCTCAAGATCCCTATGAAGATGTTGACTCTGGAATGAGTTTCGACACCATAGCCCTACACAACTTGGACACATAAGCAGATAAAGACAAGCAATAAAGGAGATTGATACTATAATTGTAAGAGTGTTATGTGGGTATGCCTACTTTGAGTCTTGTAATTAAGTTTGTGTCAGAGTGAGTGCTTCTTTTATCATTACTTTCCAAAAACAAAGAAAAACTATTGAAGCACGCGTCAGGAAAAGAGAAATAATAATACATGTGATGATGAGGCCCAATGTGTACCCGACCTGCAGTATTAAAGAATCTTATCCTTACCTATCGGCCATATTGTCAAGGCCACGTAGTTTGACTCTAGTCCACTCTTTTTTTCTTACTTCAGTCTATATAAGACTTGTAACTTAGTAGAAGAGGCAGATCGAAAAAACCTTAGAACCTCTCAACATACTTTCCTATGTATAAATCCTCCTTTTCCAACCAACCTTTTCTCTTGGTGTAAATCAAAGTTTGCAATATAAGGAAGTTGAATAAAAAAGCTTTTAGTTTTCCAAAGTCTTTAGGGGATTCCCGAAAGGGAAACCTCTATCCGAGTTACTTCATATAAGTTCTTATTTATTTTATATTTCCCCATCAAAAATATGTTTTTATGTTTTAAAATTTTTCTTTTTAGATATTATATTTTTTAGAAATTTTAGATATATTCGCAGAACATTATGTATATTAAATATTTGTTCGCAGAACATCATGTATATTAAATGTTTGTTTAAATTCATTACCCTTAGTATATGATTAACCTCTTAGTTTCTTAATAACAACGATGGATTAACCTGTAAATTCCTAGGAATTCTGGCCTTGATAATCCGTTATGTTTGCAGAATAGACGAAGGAT
Source organism: Capsicum annuum (assembly GCF_002878395.1). Lineage (NCBI taxonomy): Eukaryota > Viridiplantae > Streptophyta > Magnoliopsida > Solanales > Solanaceae > Capsicum > Capsicum annuum. Next base: position 160,203,473 of record NC_061119.1, read on the forward strand.
GAGTATTAGTTGCCAAATGAAAGTTTCGGGGTGTGGTTAAAGAAGTAAGTTGTTAGAAACATAGGTTAAGAGGAAGAGATGAACCGGGTAAGATAAAGAAAAGTAAAATTTTTTTTGGGGAAAATATAGAATATAAGAATGATAAACGTGAAGAAACAATGGGAAAGAGGGAGTACTGAGTAGAAATTTTACAAAAATCATGAAATATTGCCATTTTTACAAAAATCTTGAAATATCGCCTATTTTATGGCCTTTTATTATCGCCTATTTTATTGGTATCAGAGCGAGAAGGTTTTGAGAACAATACCTATTACTTGCATATATAGACAAGTTTATGAAAAGACATCCAGCTTTTAGAGATATAAGATTGAACTATTTCTGCTTATATAGAGAATATAGAAAAAAGGATAATATTATCGCTAGAAAATATAATTTAGAAGAAAGTAGAAAAAGGTTAATAGAGGCAAATAAATTATATAAAATATATAATACATCTAGACCAGTGTGTGAAAGACTAGTAAGCGCCTTAAATTGAGAATTAAGTGGTTGTGATAAAAATTTAGAAAACAATAGTTTAGGAATAGAGTGTCTTAGAAAACGTATTAGCACACAAGCTTATCAATTGGGATAATATATGCAAGCCCTACCTATTTTTCAAAGACTAAGAAAAATAAATAAGTGGATAGAAGAAGAATCTGGTATTAAAGCTGAATTAATAAAGATAGAAAAAGCATTAAAAGAAAATATAAAAATAATTAGAAATAAAATGACTCAAGAAGACCTAGACGAATTAGACATAAAATATTATAAAACATTATTAACACACTTTGAAGAAGATTTTGAATTTAATAAAGTAAGATTGGAGAACTATTTCTGGAGAACAAATTTATATAAACAACAAGCAGATAAAATACTGCTAGGATAATAAATGCCTATAAGATATATTGAATATATTAGAGAAATTCAACGGCAATATTATAGAGAATTTACTTATAAACATCAACTTGTAAAAATTCTGAAACAATTTAAAGAAAGAAAAAAACATAATAAGAAAACCACAAAAATGAACTTTTTATCAAATAGACGGAGAACCATCGAAAATAACGAAAGACAGGAAGAAGAAAGACAAAGAATAAGTTTTTCTGAGAATAAAATAGGAAATAACAATATATTATCTAGAATATGTAGAAGACAACCAAATATGGAGCAGAACCAAGAACTAAATGAAATAATAGATATAGATAGAGATTTGCAAATTTTCCAACAACATCAATTAAAATTATTAAATCCTAAAACATTATATAATGCAGGATATTTTTCTACAGTTAATCAGCTATATAGACATTATAGAGAAGAAAATATATCAGCTATAGGAGAAGATTTTAAAATACTAGATTTAGTAAATGCTAACTCTTTAAGACATATAAAATATAATAAAATGATACTAATGCATATGGGTTTAATTGTTATAGGAATAAAAGGTCTAACTAGAAAAAATCTAGGATCCAAAGTGTTAACAACAATATCTTCATCTTTTCTTTCAAGAAATTATTTTTTATTATTTCTATATCCTAAATTATCACTTCTTTCCAAACAATTTTTAAAATGTTCTATACATTCTTCTATTTTTATTTCCTCTTTTTGACATCCTTTACATTTAAAAATTATGTATTTATATTCTTCTGCTAAATTTTGAGCTTTTTCTATTACCATATCTACTTCATAACCTTCTTGTAGAGTTTCTATATTCACAAATAGTGTATAATAAATGAGAGTCTGGTGTGAGGATTTTTTGTTTATTAAATTTATTTAGATTCCATTCTAAACCTGCATATACTTCTGGGTGTATTTTTATTGGTTTTATTAAACTTATGCCTTTTTTACTATTATTTCAACTACATCATTTACTTTTAGTTTATATTTAGTATTACTACTTAAAGTTAATTTTTCAATAAATCCTATGCACATTAATAAATTATTACCACTATCCATTTCTTCATATCCTTTAGTTTGGATTCCTTTTAATATTTTTTCCAAATTCTTTTTGTTATTCCTTGTAAATCTTTGATTCCTGTCGTTATAATTTCTATTTGTTCTATTAATTTAGATATTAGTTGAGTAGTTTTATTTCTAATTCTTTAGGTTTTTCTATTAAGGTTTTTATTAGCTTTTCAATTTCTAATTTTGTAGGTATTTTTTCTAAAGTAAATTTGTGATTTAAATACTGAATTTTTTTGTCTATTTTTATTTCTTGTGACTTTAAATAATCTAAATTTTGTTCTATCTTATCTAGTATCTTTTTATGTTTATTTTGAGTAGCTTCAATTTCTTCTAAAATTCTTATTATACTATTATCTTTTTCCTGAATTTTTTTCGCTTGAATTTATTATAAACATATAACTTTTAAATGTAAAGGATGTCAAAAAGAGGAAATGAAAATAGAAGAATATATAGAACATTTTAAAAATTGTTTGGAAAGAAGTGATAATTTAGGATATATAAATAATAAAAAACTATTTCTTGAAAGAAAAGATGAAGACACAATATCTGTATTAAGTTCTACAATAAGTTATAAAGAACTAGCAGAATTAGAACCAACTAGCTCATCAAGTGCTAGCCCATTTCAACAGACAAACCCTAATCCTCAACCAATAGATTATAGTACAGGTAATATACCTAGAAGACCAGCAATTAGGATAAATCCAGATACAGAACTTATAAGAGATAATATAAGACCAGCAGGTAAGAGAATGCCAATAGAAGTACCAATTAAACTACAAGAAGGAGACAGTAAAGGTAAAGTACTAAATATAGCAGCACACGATCCACAAATGTGGGATACAATAATAGATCTATGGAAAGGAATATTATCAGCAGATTACTTAAAACATTATACAGAAACGGATACGAAAAAAATGTACAAATATTTGAAAACCTTTTTAGGAGAATCTGCAAAAGCCACATGGGAAAGTTTTAAGATAAACTACCCATATGATTTCCAGGTTCTATTAAGTATGGGACCAAACCCCTATAATTTCACAAATAAAATGCATATGTTATTAACCGGAAAAGATCTAAATAATGGATTATTAGCATTACAAAAAGAAACATTAATAAAACTCGAACTAAGCATTTCACATTGGGTATATATAAATAAATTTCTACAAGACTTTTTTTATTATTGCACTGTCAACGGAAATGGCGATATTTCAAGATTTTTGTAAAAATCCTACTCAGTACTCCCTCTTTCCCATTGTTTCTTCATGTTTATCATTCTTATATTCTATATTTGCCCAATTTTTTTTATCTTACCCGGTACATCTCTTCCACTTAACTTATGTTCCTAACAACTTACTTCTTTAACCACACCCCAAAACTTTCATCTGGCAACTAACACTCGTCCTTCGTCTATTCTGCAGACATAGCGGACTATCAAGGCCAGAATTCCTAGGAATTTATACGTTAATCCATTGTTGTTATTAAGAAATTAAGAGGTTAACCATATACTAAGGGTAATGAATTTAAACAAACATTTAATATACATAATGTTCTGCGAACAAACATTTAATATACATGATGTTCTACGAATATATCTAAAATTTCTAAAAAAATAAACATCTGATATTTTTTAAAAAAAAATATAAAAACATATTTTTGATGGGAAAATATAAAATAAATAAGAACTTACATGAAGTAACTGGGATAAAGGTTTCCCTTTCGAGAATCCCCTAAAGACTTTGGAAAACTGAAGTTTTTTTTATTCAACTTCCTTATATTACAAACTTTGATTTACACCAAGCGAAAAAATTCAGGAAAAAGATAATAGTATAATAAGAATTTTAAAAGAAATAGAAGCTACTCAAAATAAACATAAAAAGATACTAGATAAGATAGAGAAAAATTTAGATTATTTAAAGTCACAAGAAATAAAAATAGACAGAAAAATTCAGTATTTAAATCACAAATTCAATATAGAAAAAAATACCTACAAAATTAAAAATTGAAAAGCTAATAAAAACCATAATAGAAAAACCTAAAGAATTAGAAGTAAAAACTACTCAACTAATATCTAAAATAATAGAACAAATAGAAATTATAACAACAGAAATCAAAGATTTACAAGGAATAACAAAAAGATTAGAAGAAATTTCACTCTCATGAATATAGGAGATATAAATTATAAAAAAGCCTTAGACTCAGTAAAAGCATTTCATAACGAACCAGAAGGTCTTTCTGTACACCTCCCAATAGGTCAGTCAGAAAAAATAATTCTAAAACAAAATAGTACAATAATAGCATTATTATTAGACTTACATGCTAAAGTAGACAGTTTAATAAAAGGCAAAGAAGCTCAAAAACCAGTTCAAGAACCGGAACTACCCGAATTACATAAAAAGATAGACATCCTAATAAAATATAGAGAAGCTCAAGAACCACCAAAAAACCACCTTGAAATAGAAGAACTTGTTATTCAGTTAAAAAGAACTGAATTAAATCCTAAACAAGAAAGAAAAAATATAAGAAGAAAACCACAAAAATGAACTTTCTATCAAATACACGGAGAACCTTCGAAAATAACAAAAGACAAGGAGAAGAAAGACAAATAATAAGTTTTTCTGAGAATAAAATAGGAAATAATAATATATTATCCAGAATATGTAGAAGACAATCAAATATGGAGCAGAACCACGAACTAAATGAAATAATAGATGTAGATAGAGATTTGCAAATTTTCCAACAACATCAATTAAAATTATTAAATCCTAAAACATTATATAATTCAGGATATTTTTCTACAGATAATCAGCTATATAGACATTATAGAGAAGAACAAATATCAGCTATAGGAGAAGATTTAAAAATACTAGATTTAGTAAATACTAACTCTTTAAGACATAAAAAAAATGATACTAATGCATATGGGTTTAATTGTTATAGGAATAAAAGGTTTAACTAGAAAAAATCTAGGATCCAAAGTGTTAATAACAATATATGATGATAGATGGTCAGACATTAAAAAATGGATAATAGGATTAACTGAAGTAGATATGACAAATAATGGAGGAATATTCTATATAAGTCCAGATTTTTTAATGAACTTAAAAGAATTTGAAAAAAATATTAAAATAGGAATCCAAACTAAATGATATGAAGAAATGAATAGTAGTAATAATTTATTAATGTGCATAGGATTTATTGGAACATTAACTTTAAGTAGTAATACTAAATTTAAACTAAAAGTAAATGATGTAGTTGAAATAATGGGAAATAAAGGCATAAGTTTAATAAAACTAATAAAAATAGACCCAGAAGTATATACAGGTTTAGAATGGAATCTAAATAAATTTAATAAACCAAAAATCCTCACACCAGACTCTCATTTATTATGCACTACAATTATAGGAGAAACTTCAGTTAGATTTACAGATTATAGTTATACCACTAAAAGAAATTTAGACGATGTTGAAACAGAAAGTAATATAAAAACAGAAAGCGAATTTATGAATATAAAAATTCTACAAGAAGGTTATGAAGTAGATATGATAATAGGAAAAGCTCAAAATTTAGCAGAAGAATATAAACATATAACTTTTAAATGTAAAGGATGTCAAAAAGAGGAAATGAAAATAGAAGAATGTATAGAACGTTCTAAAAATTGTTTCAAAAGAAGTGATAATTTAGGATATAGAAATAATAAAAAACTATTTCTTGAAAGAAAAGATGAAGACACAATATCTGTATTAAGTTCTACAATAAGTTATAAAAAACTAGCAGAATTAGAACCAACTAGCTTGTCAAGTGCTAGCCCATTTCAACAGACAAACCCTAATCCCCAACCAATAGATTATAGTACAGGTAATGTACCTAGAAGACCAACAATTAGGTTAAATCTAGATGCAGAACTTAGAGGAGACAATATAAGACCAGCAGGTAAGAGAATACCAATAGAAGAACCAATTTAACTAAAAGAAGGAGATAGTAAAGGTAAAATACTAAATATAGCAGCACACGACCCACAAAAGTGGGATACAGTAACAGATCTATGGAAAGGAATAGTAGCAGCTGATTACTTAAGACATTATACAAAAACGAATAAGGAAACAATGTACAAATATTTGGAAACCTTTTTAGGAGAATCTGAAAAGCTTCATGGGAAAGTTTTAAGATAAACTGCCCATATGATTTTCAAGTTCTATTAAGTATGGGACCAAACCCCTATAATTTCACAAATAAAATGCATATGTTATTAACCAGAAAAGATCCAAATAGTGAATTATTAGCATTACAAAAAGAAGCATTAATAAAACTAGAACAACTAAGCATTTCACATTGGGTATATATAAATAGATTTCTACAAGACTATTTTTATTATTGCACTATCAACAGAAACACCTTTAATGAAGTATTTGGTAAAAAATTATTTAATAAATTACCTGGAGCTTTAGGAAGAGAGACTAATGCCAGTATTCAAACACAGAGTTCTCCATCTCCTCAACAAATGGATGAGAAGGGTGTGCATTCCCCTCTGAATGCTCAGAAATCCACTATACCAGATATTGGTGCAGCTAGTCTGGCTCAAACGGTAACCGGTAAAGACAAATCAAATCCGTTAAGGGCTGTCACTTTGCCAAAAAGTGAAGATGAAGTAGGACCTTCATCAAAACCACATAAGACTAGTACTTTAAAAAAGAAATTAACGAAAAAAACGAAGAATAAACAAATTGAGATTATTGTAAAACAGACATTAGAAAAATTCTTTAGTAGTCAAGAACAAGATAAGCATATGGATAAAAAACAACTATGTACAAGAACAAATAGAGTAGTTTCAGACATGAATAATACAGACATTAATATTTCAAGATCTTCAGACGAAGAAGATGATAGATTTGAAGACAGTCTACTCCAAGATGCTCATGATCCCTATGAAGATGATGACTCTAGAATGAGTTTAGACACCATAGCCCTGCACAACTTGGACACATAAGCAGACAAAGACAAGTAATAAAGGAGATTGATACTATAATTGTAAGAATGCCCTATGGGTATGCCCACTTTGAGTCTTGTAATTAAGTCTATGTCAGAGTGAGTGCTTCCTTTCTCATTACTTTCCAAAAAGAAAGAAAAACTATTGAAGCACTACTTTTGTGTAAGAACATTCTTAAAGTGGTTTTCAAGTGAGAAATTAGTGATTTCCAGTTAAGATTTATTGAAACTCAAAGCTTGGAAGTACCTTTCCTTTATTTTTCATGGATCAATTTAATGAAAATTTTGGTATATCTTTACCTTGTCTCTCTATGAATAGCTAATTCTTAATCTTGGGGTTATGCTTGAATATGTTGTGATTAATGGATGAATGTTATTTATTTATTCTCCTAAGTAGCTAGTTGTAATGGGTGTTGTATTTATTCCATGATTTAACTAAGCATTGAGAGTTGAAAACCCTAATTACTCTTGAACCCATATCATCCATGAAAGAGAAGATATGTGTAAGGAATAAATGTAATTAATAACTTGAATCATTTTATTTAATGGCATCTCATAGACATAAGGATGTCAATTGAGGCAATAGATTAGTACAATTGTTACACTTATGAGGTGTTAGAAAGAATTCATTTATGAAATTTTGTATTTTATTAAAAGATTAACATCAATATCATTAAATCTGGCCTACCCATGACTCCTGGCTAAATTTGGATAAATTGTCAATTACCCATGCATGAATTCACACCTAGAATAACATAATCCTAAGGCCCGTTGTTAATTAATTGCACTCTTAGAATTTTCAATCCCAAGATAGTATTCTAAAAGCAAAGAAATTGTTAATATAAAAATATCAAACTAATTCCCCCATTTTACCTTTATGTTTGTTTCATACACATTATGAGTCAACTCCTAGTTGACTATCAACACTCTTGAGCTTTGAATTTTGTATCTTCACTCCTTGTGGATTCGACCCCAACCTAAGTTGGGTTATTATATTGACAATAATTGTTTATACTTATTCAATAGTGTAATTTGAGTGTTATACAAAATGGCATCATTGTCGGGAAGTGAAACATAGTTTTCACTCATGTAGTATTTTTAGTCACTTTGGGTTGGCTATAGTGTTTTAGTTTACATTGCTTGATGTTTTTGTTCTTTCTTAGGTGAGAATAATAGTATACACAATACTATGACCCAACACGGTAGTACTGCCAGGACTATTAATGGGCTTCTTGAGGATGAGGATCACCTTGGTGATGTGGGCCTGAGCTAGTTCTATTCATATTCCATCGATGGAACAAAATAGATTGTTTCACTTTACTAGCATGATGCTCATTTTCCTCAAATGAAAAGGTTATTTGGAGGTCAAGCACATGAGGATGCTAATCTAAACTTGAAGAATTTTATTGATGTGTGTTCTCCATTAGACATAGCCCACATATCTTATGAATCAATTCAGTTGCATATTTTTCCATTCTCTTTAATGGGAGAAATAGTCTTATGGTTGCGGACTTTACCCATGGGAACTATCACTTCATAGGTGGAGGTCATGGAAACATTCTTGGAAGGACACTTTCCTCCTTCTTGAATGTTGCAATAAAGGGATAAAATCATCAACTTTCATTAACTTAATGCCGAACCATTATATGAGTCTTGGAAGTAATTCAACAAAAAGATAATGCGATTCTCAAATCATGAGGGTCCAGATAAAATACTTTTTCTAATTTTCTATAGGGCATTGGATCAATTGAATAAGATGATAGTCGATAATGCAACCGGTGGCTCTATGGTCAAACTATCTTATGGTATTGCGGTGGCTTTGTTAGATCAAGTGACCAAGAAAAGTAGAGATTGGTATACAAGAGATAATGAGGTAGGCTAAGAGATCCCTCTACATCTTTTGTAAGCCAAGAGCAAAGAAAAAAGGATGAGAACATGGCTAAAGTGATGGCTCAACTTTATCTTCTCACCAAGCATGTAATGGGAGCTCCTTCTAAGGTGTTTAATGTTGTTGCTTCTAAGAGTATTAAAGCTTATGATTATGGGGAAGTTGTATAACCCCTAAAAATTTTGATCATTTTATTTTTGACCCTCCCACATGTGTATTGTCAATTTTTGAATTGAATTATGTTTAGGGATGTTAAAGGGTGTATTGAATTTTTTTTTATTTTTCAGAAGGGGTTCGGGGTCATTTTGGGACCCCGAGGGTTCACAATAAAGACATGTCATGGAGGTTAACCTCCGCGATATTGGCGTGGCATAGAGGCTAACCTCTATGATATTGGCGTGCCACACCTGTGATGTAATTTCATTCAATTTTTAATTTTTTCACTTGGGGTGAGGGGCTTTTTTGTATTTTTACCTCTTGTATGACCTTATAACCTAAAATAACCCCATTCTCTTCAGTTCTCAAAGAATCAACTCATTCTCTTTCTTCCTTAAACTCAAAACCTAAGAAAATTTAAGGGTTTTACAATGCATTCATCATCTGAGCTCCAAACTTTAAATTGACTTCAATTGCTTATGTATTTCAGGCATGTTTCTCTTCTCTAAACTTGAATTTTACATTGTGACATCAATTAAATGGTTTTTCATGTGATATAAATTATGAGTTTTGAGATCAGGTGGAGGTGTTTTTTGTTGTTAATGATTGAATTACTTGTCCCATGTTGTCAATTGATTATTCATGCTTTAAATTGATATTTTTAGGACTGAATTGGCATATTTTTAAAATTTTTGGAATGGGGGACATGAGTTTCCCCAAATTAGATATTTTAAATTGTAAATTTGCATTAAACTCAACCCACTCTATAATTTTGTTTTGAGAAAAATTGCATGGTTTAACTTGATTTTGAACTCAATGCATCACATTAATAGATATATGGATATAAAAATGGATTTGGATGGTCTTCCTAGCTATGGTTTGAATTTTAAATGGAACTTGGGACTCAATGTGGTTATGTGGATTGGTTTGGCATGTTGAATTTAGCTTGTAAACATATTGGTATGGTGATACTAAGTGGTAAATGCCTTAATGAATAACTCCTACGTTAATGGTTGGAATTATGTGCAAAGTGAGTTTAATTTAGGCTTAAAGGGGGTTGTGTAGATCACCATGAAGGTGTAAGTCTCGGAGGTACAAACACCGAAAACTATATTTGCCGGGATTGGGGGTCTATATGACTGTGTGCTTGGTGCACACTTGATATTTTTTTTTTGGGGATATCTATTGCCAATAGTGGCTTTTGTATTCCCTCAATTTTTTCTCAGTTCATACAATTCACATGCACTAGGACCCTTTCAGTAAGGGTAGCTGAACCCATATAGCATATAGGTATCTTTAGAATTGATCGAGCTACATAGTTTAGGTTTATGGCTTTAAACTCTCATGTTCATAACCCTTATCATATCCCGGGTTCCTATATATGTATATATGAATAAGTGCATGTGGTTTTGACTGATTTTGGACATGGCATTATGTTATCACTTTCTCTGAGTTACATGCCAGTACTTATCACACTGACTGTCCTAGAACACTACATCATTTTTGTATATAGGGTCTGAAGACTTTTTTGTTGCTCTTGTATGGTGTTAGGTGGTTAAGCACGTCTGCTGAGTTGTTGTGAAGTAGAGAGCCTTCATCCTTTGGAAGGCCTTATCATTTTATTATTCTTTCTTCATTGACTTAGCAACTTGAATTCTTTTCTTTTGGGTCATAGTCGGGGGCATGTCCTGACTTAGTTATTATTCTAGTTTTAGAGGCAATTGTGGACAAGTGTGGGTTGGTTATTAATTTGACTCTTAGTTTTAATTTGAGTTGTCTATTCATTTTTATTTCTATCTTGATTGGCTTTCATTTTATTATTATTATTATGCTTTTGAGGTTAGGCTAAGGGGTGGTCACGAATCCATGGTGAGCTTGAGATAGCCGTCATGGCTAGGCCTGGGGTTAGGTTGTTACAAGCTTGGTATCAGAGCATGGGTTAAGTTCATTAGGTGTCCATAAAGCTTTGTTGAATAGAGTCCTTTTTATGGTTGTGTAGTGTGCTACACTTATAAGGAAGAGGCTATAAAGTATTTAAGAATGTTTTCCTTTCTCATGTTCTATTTCGAGATATAGAGTCTAGTGTTATGTAACTTTTCTAACTCCTGGAATCCTTGCATTTCAAATCATGCCTCCCTGAAGATCTAATGTTCATAGAAACTCTACTGGAAACTTTATTCTACCTAAGAAGAATATGGAGGGGACTCCCCCTATTTATAGAGTGTAGACCCGGTCTAGGGTCCCTAATCCTAATTATACCTCTCTACATGAAGTTCCACTTATCCCTACTAGTCCTCCTCGGGCTTCCCGGACTGGCGACACTTATGCTTAGTTACCTCAAGGAGATATCTCTAATGTATAGTTCCGTTAGTCTATTCATATGCTTAATCAGTTGATGGTATCACAATCTCGTCAGTCTGATTGTATTGGTTGTATTGATCATTCATTGAGGTCACTCGAGTTGGCCAGTTTATGAGGTTAAATCCCTTAACCTTTACATTCTCTGAAATTGAGTAGGACCTTAGGGGTTTAGTTATGAGATAGAGAAAATCTTTAGAGTGATGCATGCCACTGATGTAGAGGGTGTGGAGTTTGTTGCATAGCAATTAAAGGAAGTAACTTATCAGTGGTAAGAGGAGTTGGAAGCTATGAGGGGTGATAATGCTGCACCAGCAATGTGGGATGAATTTTTGGGTGCCTTTCTTGATCAATTCTTTCCTCAGGAGTTGAGGGAAGCTAAGGTTGATGGGTTTGTAAAATTAAAGCAAGGGAAAATGAGTGTGAAGAAGTATGCTTTAAAATTCAATAGTTGGCTCGTTATGCTCCAAGTTGGAGTCTAATATAAGGTCCCGAATGAAAAAGTTTGCTTCTGGTTTGTCCAGTGATTTGCTATTGGAGTGTAAGGCTGCAATGTTGAACAATGATATAGATATCTCCAGGCTTGTGGTTTATATGCCGCAGGTTGAAGATAAGAAAAATAAACTAGAAAAGATGAGAGAAAGATATAATAAAAAGTTTAGGTATTCAGAGTAGTGTGGGGGTCAGCAAAATACTGGGAGACAAGATATACATTGGACTAAATGGGGGTCACCATTTTTTTGAACTATCATCGATTCCTCCATAATTGTTTCCTTAGATTTTGAAGAATCAACACATTATTCTTCTAGCCTCCTTTATTTTACACTTTCTTGCTAGTCATATGAATTTTCTTTGGAACTCTCTTCAACCTTAACCAATTTTGATTGAGATTTCTACTAGTTCTAGTGATGATAGCCATAACATGTGCATCATTTTTGGTATTGACCATCGTGTCACTAGGAAACCCTCCTTTTGGCCTAACATTGAGTTTTGTAGAGATTTGGCCTACTTGTATTTCCAATTGCTTGATGGAATCCGAGTGGGAGGTCAACATTTGGATTAGTTGAGAGAAGTCTCTCCTTATCTCCCTTACCATTTTGTCGATTCCTTTTATACGCATTAAAATTTGAGCCAAGAAATCTTTATGGTTGAATATTTCTAGATCCATAGAGTTTGACTACTTATCTTTGGGTCTCTCATGAGGGGTAATATAATGATTATAATCCCTCTCTTTGTGTCTCCATTCTCAGTCATGATCACTGTTTCTATCCCTCGCTTCTCTCTCTCTCTCTCTCTCTCTCTCTCTCTCTCTCTCTCTCTCTCTTTCAAACCTTGATTCTCTCCTTGCCTTTGATAGGCAGGGCGGGAACACCCCCCAAATTATTTGACAAAAACTAATCTCCTCATCAAGAATCTCTTTTTCTTCATTATCATAAGACCTAGGTCTTTTGGAAACAACAATATTTACGGCCTTAGGAGGGGCACCCATAACATGTTTAGTAAGAAGGTCAGGTTGGGTCATAATCTTGGCCAAATTCTCATCCTTATCTTCATTCTTCTTCTTTTTCTCTTTGCTTACAAAAGAGGTTGCGGGGTCTCGATGTCCCTCGTCTGCCAACTTTTCTTTTGCTTTGACACTTGCTCTAACAAAGTTTCCACAATACCATAAGATAGCTTAACAAGAGAACCCCCGACCTCATTATCAACCACCGTTTTTTTCAATTGGTCTAATGGCCTATAAGAAATTTGGAGAAGCATTTTCTCTAGAACCTTATGATTTGGGAATTGCATAAATTTGTCATTGAACCATTGCCAAACTTCATACAATGGTTTGCCACTAAGTTGGTGAAAATTTATGATCTCTTCCCTTAGTTGCAATATTCGAGAAGGAAGAAGGTAACTATCCAAGAATGCAACTATGAGCTCAACCCATAAAATAATGGATCCCACGGGCAATGGCCGCAACCATAAAATCGCTTCTCCCATCAAAGAGAATGGGAAAAGATGTAATCATATTAACTCTTAAGAGATGTGGGCTATGTCAAAAAGGGCACAAACATCCGTAAAATTCTTCAAATGTAGATTTACGTCCTCATGCGCTTGGCCTCCAAATAACCCTTTCATTTGAAGAAAGTAAAGCATCACACTAATGACGTGAAATACTCCATTTTCTTTAGCTGATAGAATGTGAATAGAACTCTCTTAGCTTGAATCTCCATGATGATCCATACCCTCAAGCCCATCAAAAGAGCCATCATTACTACCATGTTGGATCATGGTATCGTTATTGCTATTATAATCACTTAAAAAGGACAAAAACAGCAAACAAGGTCAAGTGAATACTACTATTCACTCTCTAGCAATGTCGCCATTTTTGATAATGCTCAGCTTACACTTCAAATTTAATGCAAGACAGACATTGTTAATATAATACCCAACTATGAGCCGAGGTTAGATCCAAGAGGAGTGCAAACTTAGAATTCACAGCTTGTAAGTGTTGAGAGCAAACTATGTGTTAACTCGTACTTCTAATTAAACAATACATGAAAATAAACTAGGAGGTATAGTTGTAAGTGAAGTTAAATTCAATAAAAATGAACACTATTATGAGATTGACAAGTTCAGGAGTGTTTCCAAAATAAGAGAAGTCTTGGGGTTATGTCATCTTAGTTTGTATTTATGCATGGGTTGTCAATAATTAGTCCAAATTTAGTTAAAGGTTTTGGGTAGGCTAGATTTTAGGTCTTGGTTTTAATATTTCAATAAAACACCAAATCTCACTCATGGATTCTTTTGAACACATCATGAAGATACCCAATCTACCAATCTACACCTCAATTAAAATCCTTATTTGTAAGATGATACCGTTGAATGAGCTATCTCTAATAACACCCTTATTTCTAAGATGATGCTACTCAATAAGCTAATGCAAGTTATTGCTGGAAATTACTCTTCACCCACATCCTTCTTTCAAGGTTGATATGGTATCAGTGATAATTGGGGTTTTCACCCATAATTCTCACTTCAAACATAGAGTAAAAGCAAAACCCATCATAATTAATTAACTAAAGGGACTAACAATCAACATCCACATATTATTTACCACCTAATTAAACATAACCCCAAGAGATAAGTTTAGCTACTCATGAAATTAAAGAGAAGAAATATACCCAAGTTGGCATTCAACTCATTCATTGAAAGAAAAGTAAATATATTTTCCATGCCTCAAATTCAATCAACAAAATCAAAATCTCTTTTAGGAAAATAACACGAATTGTCTCTCATTCACAACATTGTTCTCAAACTCTTAAAACTGGAAAATTGGATAGATTTGAACCTTTTATATTTTGGGACTGAGCAGCATAAAATTAAAAGTTTGCCCTTGGAAGCTTGCCCAATAGTCGCAATCGCACCTTCTTGGTTGCGATCGCGACCCCTGCAATCGCAAAGGTTATCTCACCATGCCAGTCTTTGACATTATTGACTGATTGCAATCGTGACCTTCATATTATGATAGGAATATCTTAGGGTCGTCTCTAGGAGCTTATCTTCAGCCTTCATCAATCTTTTGGTTATTTCCCTTTCTTCCAGCTTTGCCTCAGATCTTTTTCATTAGATTTACTTGTAAGGTCATAAGCACTCAAAATTAGTGCATTTTACACAGAAATAGTCTCATATATTCCATTATTTCACCATAGTGTGATAATTTTAACGTAAATAAGTGGAAAATTTGCCACTCACCAAAAAGTGGCTGACAGATCACTTATAAATCAGTCAAAATCGGTCAAATATCATGTAAGTGATACACATGTCTCTTACACTATACTCGACTCTCTATATCCCCCAGGTTTAAATAACCCCAGTTCTGCACCTCATTCTCATAATTTAGCTTCTTTTGCTCTCAAACCTTTTATTCTCTTCAATTCCTTTCTCACAAGTCAGGTATGTTTTATGTCTTTCTTTATTTTTGGGCTAGTAACTGATAGTAATCCCTTCTTTTCCTCTATTCCCACTAGTTAGAGTGGGAAATTTTAGTGCGATTGATTGAATTAAATCACCAAATCCATAAAAAATATGTGTACAAATTAGGGATAAAAGGTTCATTTTGGTGTGAATCATCAGAAAGTCTTGATTATTCATGGGTTATTGAAATAGGTAAAATAGTGGATATGGTTTATGCACACCAAGTATTTGGTTTTGTGTCTGTGAAGAGTTTTGAGGGTTAATGTGTGGGGAATTCATGATTTAGTATATTTCTGATAATATGCTTATTTACATGATAAGTGTGTATTTCTGAGCAGAAATTGTGAATATGCAGCTTTAGGATCAAATATTTTGGGTTTTAACTATTGGGAATGAAGGGTCTTCTCAAAAAACCCTTCTTTTCTTAAGTGAAGATCACAAATACGACCCTCTATCACAAATGCAACTATCGCAAATACGACTTCTGACCGTATAAGCGGTACTTGAGGCCCATCTGTAGGTCTTACCAAAATTCTATAAATTGATGTTTGATCCCAAATTTGATCCTCAAACCATTTCTTTAGCTTTTGTCAGTCAGATTGCATTATTTTTACATAATAATCGTGCAAGTTCATGCATGTGTTTTGTTCTAAGGTTTTTAAACCAAAGGCTAAGAATCGAGCACTGACTTATAGATGAAGTTGAGTTTAAATAAGAATATGATCAAGAGTGATTTCTGTCTCCTAGTTACCAAGCAACATACTATGAAGACTTGGCTAAGAAGAGTTCCTGAGACCCTCCCAACTTTCTATCAGAGGTTGGAGACTATGAGTTAGCTGTTCTTTAAACCCAAATCATGTAATGCCAATGTAAAATAAGTGAGGGAGTTTTATTCCAACCTAGAGGTCATAAAAATGTCCACCCTAGTGATGAAGATAAGAGGAAAGGTGGTCTATTTTAGAGTTAAAGAGATTAATAGGGTGTATGTTTTGCCGGATTTTGAACAATCACTGTTTACCATAAAAGATTATGCTCCAGGAAGTTGGTTGGCCTTAAAGATTTGCCTAGGTAAAATTTTACCATTGGTAACCTCAAAAGTAGGGATTACTTTGAATGAGTACAGGACTGAGGCAAGGATTTAGCTGGCTATCATTTGCAGTCGTGTCTCTACATGTAGGAGTATAACTAATATCCTAGTAATGAGGGTCTATATGGTCTCCTATATACTAGACAACATTCCATCAAATGTTGGTATATTTATCATTTCAGAGTTCCATGTGTACAAGTAATGAAATGGACCCACTCTGATATTTATTTTCTTGATTACCAAATTATACAAGCGAGCGAGAGCTGATGAGTAAGAGGAGGATAATTGGGTAGCACCAAGGACACTGATTTACCTACTAAAAACACGTAGTGAAGGATCAATTTCTATAAGCAAAGAGAGAAAGATTGATACAGGTAAGTTAGTTCAGGATGAGTTTAAATCTTGTATACCATCACCTGCGTTACTGTTCAATATGTTGACTGATGAGTTATGGATGGTATGAGGGTTGGTGTCCAGATTTCCCAGAGGGAATGGTGAGAATTCTGAGGGCCCCACCTCCTATGTCCCATAGAGAGATTATGATCGATTCTTAAGGGACCAAAGGGCTCACATTTCAAGGTTAGAGAAGGCATATACTACCTTGGCCAAGTTACATTGGGAGTTGAGTGAGTCATATGAGAAGATGATTAAGTGAGAAAAGAAGAGGGACAAATTCTTCAATCAAATATGGAAGGGTATGAAGGGTTATAGGAAGGTGCTGAAGCATAGAAATCCACTCCTCTCTTTGAGGTAAGTGGATGATGATGATATTCTAGCACCTTTGTTTGAGGATGCCGAGTCTAATGCTTATGGTGCTGAGGATGAGGAGATTTATAGTGATGATAGCCAATGATACAGAGTTAGGGAGCCCCTTTACTCTTTATTTTGATGTTAGGAAGTGAGACACTGAGATTTTTTTAAGTTAGGGGTGCCATAAGTTTGCATTATATATTTATGATGTATTTTCATGGATATTGTGTGCCCTTGTCGGGCTTATACATTATTTAGATTTTGTTGGATTAGTTGTCCTTCTTGTGTTTCCAATGCTAGATAGTTTTTCTTTTGGTAGTTATTTTGGATGATCCTTTCCCTATGATAGATTGAGTGATGACATTCTTGAGGGAAAATCATCATTTTTGGGTGTTGGTATCGTTGTGCAGGGGAAGATTGAGTACCCATAGCATTGCGAATTCGAGTTGAAATTATAATTATAGTGAAGTCTGAGTAGTCAATTGCTGTGGCGAAGTCTGAGTAGCCATACCATTATTGCCAATGTTTGATTCAAAATTAGAGATTGTCACTTTCTTGGTACTAACAATAGTTAGTATTGTATGGTGAAATATGAAATACTCACCCCCCTCCGTCTAAAATTTTTGTGAAAATCAAGGGCATGGAAGTGAATGATGTTGTGACAACGCTTTGACTCTTTTCATGACTCCTAATTCCTTAGTTTGTGGTAATGTTAAAAATGACTCCTTTTCTCTTAAGTAGGTAGTGAAATTGATCCTTCTAAAATAGTTTACATGCCATGCTATTGTAAGTGTGAGACAAACGCGAAAAGGAACCAATCGCTTACGTAGACCTCGAGGGAATTGAATTCACAAGGAAACCACATTTCAAAACAAAGTATCAAAACAAACGATTCCACAGTTGCCTCACACTCTCACAAGAGCATATATTTATAATTCCTCAAAAACTACCTAACATGAAAGAAGATTTTCTATTTATTGTCTAGGGCTAATTATTATACAATTGGGCCCAAAAGTGACGTGTTTGGAAATAACAAGACATAATGGACCATTAAGCATCCGATTAAGCATTCTAAGCACACGTAGGGCACATCTTTAAGGCATATGGGCTATTTTGATCCGCTCTAGCATATTGACAGTAGGTTGGGTGCACCTCCAACACATGTAGGGATCATGTCATCTTTTGTGGGATTTCTAGCCCCGTTTTGCCTTTCCTTGGCCTCTTTGAAAACCCTTGACCCTCCTTGATTATCATTATCACCCAATTGGCACCTTTTGATATCACCAAGGAGTCACTAAAAGCCTCTTGAACCATAAGAAACCTCTCTAATATCCGAGGCAATACGGATTTTATCATTATCTCCTTCTTAAGAAGATTTGTCCTCGAATATACAACCTTAAAGCACAAGAGAAGAACACACAACCAATATATCCTAAAAGCATGACGGTTAGAATAAAAACTTCCATGCCAAGGAGTTACATATTTGACATACAACCAACAATCCTTTGTTATGAATTAAATGAATGCATCATACATTGCACAAAGGTGTTGGCTATAAGAAGCCTTATGAAACAAGAAAAATACAAAGTTCATAAGACGCACGAGTTTCATTATTTTAACATAAGACCATATCCAATAACTCCCACCTCTATCTAAAAAAAAATCCAACATCAACATGGACGTCATCAGAAGCAAAGAGGTTGTAAAGAAAGGTATGACAAAGATGAGTCCCGTCCAAGGTGTATCCATACTTAAGAGTAGCAAGGTACTCAAGAAATCTAGTAATCAAGTCACTGGAAGATGGAATAACCAATGATGGAATCGAGGCATTAGGATTCAAATCACCCTCCCTTTCAAGAAAACCCATGTTCACACAAAACATATTTTTAACACAAACATGGTCATCATCATAGGAAAAAAGATAGAAAATAAAAGATTTAAGAACATTATTCTCATCTAAATTACCCTCAAACATAAGCACACAAGAAGATGAGACAAGATAATTTAAGCATATTACATCTTTTCCCCTCAAGCAACTTCCTATAAGAAGGGCATTCACCAATGGAATCATGCTGTTAGAGGAATTAGGGAATCTATAAGAAACCAATTCACTTCAATCTAATGGGTATACCCAAGAAGTTCGGTGACTCCTTTTTATGGCACTTAGCATGTTTCCAAAAGTTCTTCCCATTACTTTAACTTGTCCAACCACACAAGTGTGACAAGGAGTAGGAAATCAAAGTTATACATTAAGTCCACACTGGACTCTTCTTAAGGGAGCAAATAGATTCTGTATTTAGATTGCCATACCCACAAAATTCAAGCACCAAACGCGAACTCCCTAAAAGACTATTGGAAACACTAATTCTCTCATGATATGTCCTGATATCAAGAAACTTCAAAGGTCTAGCCATTATGAAAAAAATATCATCATGCCTCCAAGGGTCACTTGGAATAGGAGGGGGTAGGTTCATACCTTGGATGTAATGCCTTAAACTTGTTCTCTTGTCCTCCATAGGTTCTTTAAAAGGAACTTCCCTTACATGCATCAACTTAAGCCAATAGACTTGATCTTCTTGCTTATTTGTAGGAGTTTTCATGGTAAGTAACTCCTTCAAAAATATTGGCTCATGAACTCCATTCAACTCGATCCTTGGCTCAATATCCTCACATGACTCTCCTTATTGAGTTGAGTTCTTATTGTCTTACTTATCTTCTTCTTTCCTATCATCCTCAACTTGATTGGGTTGACTTTGTTTTAGTGGAGCTTGGGGTAGTTTAGGGAAGGTATTTTCAGCATGTCCACTCATGGAAGCTTGATCGTTTGGTGGATTGGAATAGGTTAAGTTAGGGAAGTTTATATGATCTATCATGTTATCTATACTACCACACATGTTATCTATCTTGGATTCGAAGGAGTCAAATTTATGGTTGAAAATAGCATTTGAGGTGTTGTTATTCATAGTTTTTGATGTTTTGCATTCAAGAGCCATTGCACCTAATAAAATAAATACTAAAACAAAAAATAAATAAACAAGTTAAGGTTAAGAAATCAACCTCACAAGCTCTCAATGTTCACACCCTTAGATTGTCACTCAATTAGCGTCGCAAGCATTGATAAATCATTTATATTCCAATGAGTTTGATTGGTACCATAGCTATCATCCTAATATGAATAAATATCATCCCCGACCTCTAATCATTTACCTAATATGAATATTAAAACTACATCATTGAGCGGGGATGTAATAATCCAATTAAGTGTTTTAAAGCTATCATCCTATGTTTGAATCAAGTAATGCATCTAAGTACATCTCTGTCCTAGACTCTAGTTCAAATGTTTTATCTAATAAAAGAATAAAAATCTTACATTATTTATTCCCATGTTCTATCTTCCTAAAACCAAGCACATATGCAAGTGTACGTGGTCTTATCAAGTATTAAAGTGGCTTCAAATAAGCCCAAGTATCGATTTCACAGGGACTTGCGTTCACGGACTATCTAATTCTAGTTTAACCATTTGAGAAAAGTAAACAATAGAGTTTTTGAAATGTAAATTTAAAGTAAACTAAACTAATACATAAAAGTAATAACTTAGGACAATCAATGGATAGAAGCCCAGGGTTAAATATTAAGAGCAATCATACTACGCTATTAAATTTCATTCGTTAGATTACTTATCTTGGTTATTGATTCGTAGGGTTAATTGCATGATAATGATTTCCCAACCTCTAATCATTTACCTAATATGGATATTACAACTGAATTATTGAGCGTGGATGTAGTAATCCAATTAAGTGTTTTATACCTATCATCCTATGTTTGAATCAAGTAAAGCATTTAAGTACATCCCTGTCTTAGACGCTAATTCAAATTCTTTATTTAATAAAAGAATAAAAATTTTACTTTATTTATTTCCATGTTCTATCTCCCCATTCCCTCTCCCAAGATCAAAAAGCTGACAATTGATGTATTCTAAGGGTAGTTAATCCTTAAAATAGTTAAATTAAGAATAAACAAACAACCAATAATGATAAGAAAATTAAACGAAATTAATTCAAACGAAAGTATTCATGATCTTGGCCTTAACCCCGAAAAGGGAGTTTATCCTTGAACATAAATATTCATCATACAATCCCTCGGAGTGATGATACAAACCATACAAAAACTAAATTAAAGAATTATGAAACCTAAAAATAAGTTGTGTTAGCCTCCAATGATGTCCCAAGTGATCTAGGGTGTTTCAAGATGATTAAAACGGTGTTTGGGACGTTATATTTATAGTATATAAGTGATAAACTAACTTGGAATAGGTTTCCACGTCGTTTTCCTTTAGCTGGGAGAAATTATCCTAATTTTGGGCATCACCGCATCGCGGTGACATGCCAATTCACAATTGTCAAAAAATATGTCAAATTCCAGTGTCTCATCACAATTTCAACATGTCATGGAGCCTCCTTAAGCCCAATTATAAGCTACACACACCTATATTAAATAATCTGGGACTCCTTTGAATCCATTGGATTTTTAAAATCATATATTGACTACTCCTACAGGTCACACGTACCCCATACATTTCAGGGGTTTAAATTGTGTCAATTTTTTTATTGTGCTTTCGTTGCGCCATTTCGAGACTTCTTGAGTTGTTTTCACTTGATTTAAAGGTTGTACATACTTCAAATATCATCATAATCCATTAACCAAGCGTCCTATACCATTAAACACAACAATTTAGAGCTTAAAACAACACAACATCGTCAACGATGAACTAGAAACATGAGCTAAGCATATGCTAAATTCTCATTGAGCTTAAGCTTATTGTTTAGACTCTTGTCTTGACCCAATTGACCCTTTCACATTATAAATAAGTTGTTTAACATATAAAAACATAGTAAAAACCTTATTAACTCATTAAAATACATTATAACCCAACACAATAAACTAGAAAAACACCCAGCAGAGGCTAGTTACACTAGTTTTCTCATTTGACTTCTAAAGGATCAATTTGAATCAAAACTCATTTGAACCCACCATTAAACATTGTAAACACATACTTGGACATATAAATGCTCATTTATATCATTATTAACACATATATCATAAGAATCATCCTCAAAATAAGGCTACAAAGGCTAGAATAGTAACGCTAGAATGCATAAATACAACTAACATCACTACCCCACACTTAAAGCCTTGTTCGTCCTCGAACAACTCTTAACTATGAACATCATGATCTGAAGAGACTACACACTTCTACTACATGCAATACCTTCGAAATATCACTACAATGATTACACGGAATGCAAGTTTACAACACAAAACATGTTATACATAATTGAAAGCTCAAGAATCCTACTTAAAAAACATACTAGCCTAAAAAATGGACTCCACAAGTGACAAACTCTTGCATAAAATTCTCCTACATTCATCAAATATGTGCCCCTCACAACAAGAGAGTTACCCATAATCACTCTTAATAATGCAAATTATCACAATGGGTATACAAATCAAGTCACTCTCACAATGAATTCACAAGTTACACATAATGAACCATAAGCTTTCCCTTAGTGTAATGCTCGACTAATTTCGAAATGATGAACTTAGGATTAATTAGGACTTTTTCGGGTTGTAATATAGGCTAAGGGACGGGTAGGAACTATTTGATAATAGTGACTAACCTCTTTAAGGGCTTTAATACACTGCATTAAACATTTAAAGAAAATCTCCAATAACTAGATTACACTTTTTCATTCACCCATAGCTTTTGTTTTTGCCCCATCTCTGTTAAGCATTTTCACAAACACTTGGTGGACACATAGTTTACTACCTTTTTTTCTTTATTTACAACTATGGAAATATTTTTAGCATAAATTATATCACAATCATCCACCACACATCGATTATACACCAATAACTATTACATTAGAGCATCAATTTCACCCTTCTCATCTTCAATTTCTCAAACTCCTTACCAAATCAATTTTTCATTAAAGTACTTAGGAGCTTTTTTTGGATCAAATTATGGTCTATCAAAGAAGGGATTAGGCTATCTATGAGGTTGCCAAAGAAAAAACTAAAGGCTCAATGGGGGTTAACTAGGATAAAACACATGGGAAAGATAACTAGAAGGTATAATACAAGGCTATCAAATAAATGTGTATATCATCTCTTAAACCCACATTCTTTATTTCACTTCACACACACATCGAAGAAGTTCTAGACATCACATACAACAAGGAATATACAAAAATACCTCACACGCACATGACACATGCTTGACTTAATAGGATAATCATAGACTCCCAACCAAAAATAGCATGAATTCAAATTTTAAGCCAACAAATATAAGTCACAAACATGAGCCTAAGATTCTCAAAAATAGTAATTCACATAATCAACATGGTTTTAACAAACAAAACACATACACCATGCAATAAAAAATAGCACCAACAAAAATATCTAACTTATTCCTATCCTAAAATTTTTTAAATTGAGTTAAAATTTGAGAATTTCCCTACCCCACACTTAAAAATATAGTTTGTCCCCAAAGCAAATTTAAATCTAGAGATAGAAATACTCCCTGAGGCTTTTAGGCCTAGCTAGTAGCATCTTCAAACATAAAGGAGATCCATGGGACCCCATTCTTAGTCTTTGCCATGGGTCAAGCACAAGTTTATGGTACTCAGACTTCCCATTAACCTATGACTCAACCAAAAATAAAAACTAAAAACTAAAAATAAAACATACCTTAGCTTGGGTTGCCTCACAAGAAGCGCCTACTTTAGTGTCGCGGCATGACCCAAACAACTTTTTTCTCTACCTTGAGGATATAAATTTTACCCCCAAATTTGCATCCAACTTTTTTCTTTGATCATAGGGAGGTGGTACAAAGATGAAGGAACCGAGTAATGGATAATGCATGGTAAACCACTCGGCCTTAAGGTGAGGTGTGTTTTTATATTACTTTTCCGGTGTAAAATCAAGAATATAGGATTCTTGTTCCTCATCTCCACACTCTTCCTCTATTTTAAATGATTCCATCGGCAAGACATCATCTAAACATAATGTATAAAAATACTTTGAGTGAGGCCCAACCAATCCTATATCAAAATCTACATTATTCACTATACACTCACTTTTATTCATATTCTCAATTTCAGTCTCAAGATAAAGATGACAATCGAGTGGTTGCGATTCTTGTGTTTACTCCACAAATTTGCTAATATCTTCCATATATTTTTCTTTTCTTAGCCACTGTAGACATGGTAGCAGTGGTATGTCCTTAACCTGTTAAACAACTTTAGTTTCTGAGTACTCAAACTTCCTCGAATTATCAGTAGCTATTTTTGCAAATGGTTGGATATCCACTTGCTCTGCAGCCTCCCTCTATTTCTTCATGTATGACAACAACTTAATCTGAGATGCTAAAATTTGTTTCATCATCTCTTCTAAAGTTTTTATTTGAGTTGTGGCCTGCATGTTTAGTTATTGATGCTGAAACTGTTGTTGGTTGTTCCACGATTAAATTTGTGACTGATTCTGCCCCGTTCGATTGTATTAGTTTATATAATTTTTCCTTTCAACATAGCCTACAAATAATTCTGAATAAGGATTGACAACACTCATAGCTGCAGTATGACCACTTTGACCATAAACTAAACGCCAAGTTGCAGTCTGCTCAACAAATAGAATAGTATCCGTATCACATTGTGAAGGTCCCATCTATGCACTTTTATCAAAATCTAGACAAAAACATGCTTGATGTGGTCCACCATAAAAACAATAAGAATCATCATCACTCAACAACCATTTATACATGGCTGACATCTCAAGAAGAGTGTGAGAAAAATAGAAATAAAGGAAAATAAAAAGAAATTAAATAAAAACTATTTACAACTTAATATAGAAAAACTAAATTTAAGATAGTTGCCTAATTATAAGTCCCCGGTAATGGCGCCAAAAACTTGACAGCGCCTAAGTGCACACGCAAGTGTACGTGGTCTTATCAAGTTGTAAAGATGCTTTAAGGAAGCCTAAGTATCGATATCTCAGGGACTTGCGTTTGTCGACTATCTAATTCTAGTTTAACACATTAAGAAAAAGTAAACAATAGAGTGTTAGAATTGTAAATTAAAAGTAAACTAAACTAGTGCAGAAAAGTAATGACTTAGGACAATCAAAGGATAGAAGACTAGGGTTAAGACTTAAGAACAATCATACTA
This sequence comes from Capsicum annuum, assembly GCF_002878395.1. Classification (NCBI taxonomy): domain Eukaryota; kingdom Viridiplantae; phylum Streptophyta; class Magnoliopsida; order Solanales; family Solanaceae; genus Capsicum; species Capsicum annuum. Next base: position 160,228,881 of record NC_061119.1, read on the forward strand.
CGCTATTAAATTTCATTCGTTAGATTACTTATCTTGGCTGTTGCTTCATAGGTTTAATTGTACGATAATGGTCTCCCGACCTCTAATCATTTACCTAATATGGATATTACAACTACATCGTTGAGCGGTGATATAATAATTCAATTATGTGTTTTAAATCTATTATCCTATGTTTGAATCAAGTAAGGCATCTAGGTACATCTCAGTCCTAGAAGCTAATTCAAATTCTAATTTTAAAAAGAATCAAGAACCATACTTTGCTTATTCCAATGTTCTACCGCCTTATTCCCTCTCCCGAGTTCACAAGGTTGACAATTGATGTATTCTAAGGGTAGCTAATCTTTAAAATAGTTTAAACAAGCATAAGAAAACAACCAATGATGATAAGAAAATCAAAAAACTTAATTTGGCTAATCCTTAAAATAGTTTAAACAAGCATAAACAAACAACCAATGAGTTGAGTATTTTGGTAGTTGTAGTATAATAGTAAATATTCCTGCCTATCACGCGGGTGACCGGGGTTTGATACACGGCAACGATGCCAAAAACTTAACAATGCCTAAGCGCATATGGAAGTGTACGTGGTCTTATCAAGTATTAAAGTGGCTTCAAATAAGCCCAAGTATCGATTTCACAGGGACTTGCGTTCACGGACTATCTAGTTCTAGTTTAACCATTTGAGAAAAGTAAACAATAGAGTTTTTGAAATGTAAATTTAAAGTAAACTAAACTAATCTAGAAAAGTAATGACTTAGGACAATCAATGGATAGAAGCCCAGGGTTAAATATTAAGAACAATCATACTACGCTATTAAATTTTATTCATTAGATTACTTATCTTGGTTATTGATTCGTAGGGTTAATTGCATAATTATGGTTTCCCAACCTCTAATCATTTACCTAATATGGATATTACAACTGCACTATTGAGCGTGGATGTAGTAATCCAATTAAGTGTTTTATACCTGTCATCCTATGTTTGAATCAAGTAAAGCATTTAAGTATATCCCTGTCCTAGACGCTAATTCAAATTCTTTATTTAATAAAAGAATAAAAATTTTACTTTATTTATTTCCATGTTCTATCTCCCTATTCCCTCTCCCGAGATCAAAAAGCTGACAATTGATGTATTCTAAGGGTAGTTAATCCTTAAAATAGTTAAATTAAGAATAAACAAATAACTAATAATGATAAGCTAATTAAACGAAATGAATTAAAAATGAAAGTATTTATGATCTTGGACTTAACCTCGAAATGGGAGTTTATCCTTGAACGAAAATATTCATCATCCAATCCCTTGGAGTGACTAAATTAAAGAATGACAAAAACTAAAAAAAATTTATGGTAGCCCCTAATGATGTCCCTAGTGATCTAGGGTGTTTCAAGATGATTAAAATGGAGTTTGGGACGTTATATTTTTATTATACAAGTCATAAACCAACTTGGATTAGGTTTCCACATCATTTTCCTTCATCTGTGAAGAATTGTCCCGATTTTGAGCACAATTGTATCACAGTGACATGCCAATTCATAATTATCAAAAAATCTATCAAATTCCAGTGTCTCGTTGCAATTTCAACGCGTCACGGAGCCTCTTTAAAAACAATTATAAGATACACGTGCCATATATTCAATAATCTGGGCCTCTTCTAAATTCATTAGAATTTACACGCATACATTGACTACTTCTACACGTCACACGCGCCCCATACATTTTAGGGGTCTAAATTGCGTCAATTTTTGTATATGCTTTTGTTGAGCCATTCCGAGCCTTCTTGTGTTTCCACTTGATTTGAAGTTTGTACATCTTTTGTATATCATCATAATCCATTAAATAAGCATCCTACAACATTAAGCACAACAATTTAGATCTCAAAACAACAAAACATCCTCAACGATGAACTAGAAATATGAGCTAAGCATAGGCTAAATTCTCATTGAGCTTAAGCTTATTGTTTTGACTCGTGTCTTGATCCAATTGACACTTTAACAATATAAATAAGTTGTTTAACATATAAAAACGTAATAAAAACCTTATTAAATCATTAAAATACATTAGAACCCAACACGATAGACTAGAAAAACACCTAGTTCAAGCTAGTTACACTAGTTTTCGCGGTTGACTTCCAATTAATCAATTGAATCAAAACTCATGTGAAACCACCATTAAACATTGTAAACAGATACTTGGACACATAAATGCTCATTTATGTCATTATCAACACATATATCATAAGAATCATCCTCAAAATAAGGCTAAAAAAGCTAGAATAGTAACGCTAGAATGCATAAATACACCTAACATCACCACCCTACACTTAAAGCCTTGTTCGTTCTCAATCAACTCATAACTATAAAAATCATGATATAAAGAAACTCCAAACTTATACTACGTGAAATACCTTAAAGATAGCACTACAATGATCACACGAAATACAAGTTTACAATACTAAGCATGTCATATGCAATTGAAAGATCAAGAATCCTACTCCAAAAACATCCTAGCTTCAAAAATGGACTCCACAACTGACAAATCCTACTCCAAAAAACATCCTAGCTTCAAAAATGGACTCCACAACTGACAAACTCTTGCATATTTCTTAATTAAAGACATCATACAATTCATCAACATTCATAAAATATGTGACCCTCTAAACAAGAGAGTTACCTATAATCACTCACAATAATGCAAATTATCACAATGAGTATACAAATCAAGTTATGCCTACTCTCAAAATGAATTCACTAGTTACACACAATGAACCATAAGATTTCCCTTAGTGTAATGCTCTACTAATTTTGGAATGATGAACTTAGGATCAATTAGTATTTTTTGGGTTGTAATGTAGGGTAAGGGACGGATAGGAACTATTTGGGAATCATGACTAACCTCTCTGAGTGATTTAATACACTACCTTAAATATTTAAAACAAATCTCCAATAACAAAATTACACTTTTTCATTTACCCATACCTTTTGTTTTTTCCCCATTTCTTTTAAGCATTTTCACAAACACTTGGTGGACACATAGTTTACTACCACAAGAATCAATTTTTTTATTTTCTTACTACTATGGAAATATTTTTAGTACAAATTATATCACAACCATCCATCACACATTGATTATACACCAATCACTATTACCTTGGAGCATCAATTTCAACTTTCTCTTCTTCAATTTGTCAAACTCCTTACCAAATCAATTTTTCATTAAAGCACTTAGGAGCTTATTTGGATAAAATCATGGTCTATCAAAGAAGGAACTAGGCTACTTATGAGGTTGCCAAAGTAAAAGCTTAAGGCTCAATGGGGGTTAACTAGGATAAAGCACAAGGGTAGGATAACTAGAAGGTATAAAATAAAGCTATCAAAGAAATGCCTATATCATCTCCTAAACCCATATTGTTTATTTCACTTCACACCCACACCTAGTAGCATCTTCAAACATAAAAGAGAACCATGGGACCCCACACTTAGTCTTTGCTATGCTTCAAGCTCAAGTTTATGGTACTCAGACTTCCCATTAACATGTGACTCAACCATAAACAAAAACTATGTGAAATAAATACTAAAAACTAAAAAGAAAACATACCTTATCTTGGGTTGACTCCCAAGAAGCACCTAATTTAGTGTTGCGGCATGACCCAATCAACTTTTTCCTCCACCTTGAGGATATAAGTTTCACCCCCAACTTCGCATCCATCTTTTTGCCTCGATCATAGAAAGGTGGTACAAAGATGAAGAAACCGCGTAATGGATGATGATGGTAAACTACTCGGCAAAGTGAGGTGTGTTTTCATATTGCTTATCTGGTGTAAAATCAAGAATATAGGGTTCTGGTTCCTTATCTTCACACTCTTCTACAATTTTAAATGATTCCATCGATAAGAAATCATCTAAATATAATGTAGAAAAATGCTTCGAGTGAGACCCAACCAATCCTAAATCAAAATTTAGACTATTCACTACACACTCACTTTTATTCACCTTCTCAATTTCAGTCTCAAGATAAAAATGACAATCAAGTAGTTGCGAATCTTGTGTTTTCTCTACAAATTGGCTAATATCTTCCTCATATTTTTCTTTTCTTACCCATTATAGATATGGTGGCAGTGGTATGTCCTCAACCTGTTCAACAACTTTGGTTTCTGAGTACTTAGACTTCCTCGAATTATCAATAACTATTTTTGCAAATGGTTGGCGATCCACTTGCTTTACAACCTCCCTCTGGTTCATCATGTATGCCAATAACTCAATTTGAGATGCTAAAATTTGTTTCATCATCTCTTTCAAATTACTCGTTTGAGTTGTGGCTTGCATGTTTAGTTGTTGATGCTAAAACTATTGTGGGTTGTCCCATGATTGAATTTGTGATTGATTATGCCCTATTCGATTGTAGTAGTTTATATAATTTTGCCTTTCAGCATAGCCCACAAACAATTCTGAATCGGGATTGACAATACACATAGATACAATATGATGACTTTGACCACAAACCAAACACCATGTTGCAGTTTGCTAAATAGATAAAATAGTATCCATATCATATTGTGAAGGTCTCATCCACGTAATTTTATCAAATATTGGATAAAAACCCGCTTGATATGGTCCAACACAAAAATAATAAGAATCATCATCACTCAACAACCATTTATACATGGCTGACATCTCAAGAAGAGTGTGAAAAAAATAGAAATAAAGGAAAAAAAGAAACTAAACAAAAAATATTTTCAACTCAATATAGAAAAGCTAAATTTAAGATAGTTGCCTAATTACATGTCCCCGACAATGGCGCCAAAAACTTGACAGCACCCAAGCGCACATGTAAGTGTATATGGTCTTATAAACTAGTAAAGTGGCTTCAAGGAAGCCCAAGTATCAATCTCTTAGGGACTTGCATTCACCAACTATCTAATTCTAGTTTAACTAATTGAGAAAAAGTAAACAACAGAGTTTTAGAATTGTAAATTAAAAGTAAACTAAACTAATGTTGAAAAGTAATAACTTAGGACAATCAATGGATGGAAGCCCAGGGTTAAGGATTAAGAACAATCATACTACGCTATTAAATTTCAGTCGTTCGATTGCTTATCTTGGCTATTGATTCATGGGTTTAATTGCAAGATAATGGTTTCCCAACGTCTAATCATTTACCTAATATGGATATTACAACTACATCATTGAGAGGGAATGAAATAATCCAATGAAGTGTTTTAAAGCTATCATCCTACGTTTTGATCAAGTAAAGCATCTAATAACATTCATTTCCTAGACGCTAATTCAAATTCTTATTTTATAAAGAATCAAGAACCATACTTTACTTATTCCCATGTTCTATCATCCTATTCCCTCTTCCAAGTTCGCAAGGTTGACAATTGATGTATTCTAAGGGTAGCTAATCCTTAAAATAGTTTAAACAAGCATAAACAAATAACCAATGATGATAATTAAATCAGCAAACATAATTCAGCTAATCCTTAAAATAGTTTAAACATGCATAAAAAATAACCAATGAGCTGAGTATTTTGGTCGTTGTGGTATAGTGGTAGGTATTCCCGCCTATCACACGGGTAACCTGGGTTTGATCCCTGGAAACGACACTAAAAACTCGACAGTGCTAAGCTTACACGTAAGTGTACATGGTCTTATCAAGTAATAAAGTGGCTTCAAGGTAGCCCAAGTATCAATCTCTTAGGGACTTACGTTCGTCGACTATCTAATTGTAGTTTAACCAATTGATAAAAATAAACAATAGAGTTTTAGAATTATAAATCAAAAGTAAACTAAAATAATGCGGAAAAGTAGTGACTTAGGACAATCAATGGATAGAAGCCCAGGGTTAAGGCTTATGAACAATCATACTATGCTATTAAATTTCATTCGTTAGATTTCTTATCTTGGCTATTGATTTGTAGGGTTAATAGCATGATAATGGTATCCCAACCTCTAATCATTTACCTAATATGGATATTACAACTACATCATTGAGCAGGGATATAATAATCTAATTATATGTTTTAAAGCTATCATCCTACGTTTGAATCAAGTAAGGCAAATAAGTACATCCCTGTCCTAGATGCTAATTCAAATTCTTATTTTATAAATAATCAAGAACCATACTTTGCTTATTCCCATTTTCTATCACACCATTCCCTCTCCCGAGTTCATATGGTTGACAATTGATGTATTCTAAGGATAGCTAATCCTTAAAATAGTTTAAACAAGCATAAACAAACAACCAATGATGATAAGAAAATTAACTAACTTAATTCAGCTAATCCTTAAAATAGTTTTAACATGCATAAACAAACGACCAATGAGCTAAGTATTCTTGTCGTTGTAGTATAGTGGTAAGTATTCTCACCTGTCATGTGGGTGACCCGGGTTTGATACCCAATGCCCAAGCGCATATGTAAGTGTATGTGGTCTTATCAAGTAGTAAAGTGGCTTCAAGGAAGCCCAAGTATCGATCTTACAGGGACTTGCGTTTGCCGACTATCTAATTATAGTTTAACCAATTGAGAAAAAGTAAATAATAGAGTTTTAGAATTGTAAATTAAAAGTAAAATAAACTAATGCAGAAAAGTAATGACTTAGGACAATCAATGGATAGAAGCCCTGGGTTAAGTCTTAAGAACTATCATACTACGCTATTAAATTTCATTTATTAGATTGCTTATCTTGGCTGTTGATTCATAGGGTTAATTGCATGATAATAGTCTCCTGACCTCTAATCGTTTACCAAATATGGATATTACAACTAAATCATTGAGCGGGGATGTAATAATCCAATTAAGTATTTTAAATCTATCATCCTACGTTTAAATCAAGTTAGATATCTAAGTACATCTCTATCCTAGACGCTAATTCAAATTCTTATTTTATAAAGAATCAAGAACCATACTGTAATACGCCGTATGTTTCTAAGCTAGGAGACGAACCATTTTTCCCACTTTTGAAATCTCCTATCCTATGATTCATACTTGAGTACATGACTTACAATGAGTATCCTAGCAATAATATAGCTTATGATACATTAAGCATGTTTATATCAGTCACTTAAGGTAATTCAAGCAAAGAGTTTTTGAATCCATTAGGTTTTAGTGTTCGATTTCATAAGGGACAAATTTGAACGAGTATAACTCGATGTTAGTATGGTATTTCTGCATATCTCTACCCACCAAATTATAGAGAATCCAATTAGCTTTCCAACGATGCCAATTTCATCCATATCCGACACCTGAGCTAGGAGTTATGGCTTTGCAAATTAGAGTGCGTCGCTTAACCAATCGCACATGGCCACTGAAAGCATATGTGATAGAATATGCGACGCCTATGTAAATATAGGCGATAGCATATGCGGCGCATATGTAGATATAGGTGATATCATATGCGGCACATATATAAATTTAGGCGATATCATATGCGGCGCCTATGTAAATATATACGATATCATATGCAATGCATATCTTATGGTTTCAAGTGACTTAAACACTCCGTTCTGAGTTATTTTGAGGGTAATGAAGTCTTTTAACACTCCTTAAATGTCCCTAAACTTAACCCTATGAAATATATATCTCCTAATTACTTACAACCCTACTAACATCTTAAGTTCATCATCCAAGAGCACCAAAAGAGAAAAACAACTAGGGTTGCATAATTAAGCTTAAAGATCCAATTTTAAGGAAATTCCTTCGTCAGTTATCAAGAATCTTCCTTTTAAGGTATGCATGAGTTGATTTATGGGATCCTTTCATCCATGAAGCTCAAGAACCATCTTCTAAATTATGTATTATGATGTTTATGTTGTTGGTGGTTGATGTTCATATGGTTGGAGTTTGATGATGCCTAAGATAGGATCTTTATATGTTTGGTGTGAGGTTATGGTGGTATTTAATGTATAAATATGTAAAATTGGTGGTTGAATATTTGTAATCTTGCTGAATCCACCTATGCCTAAGATGTGCATGTAAGGTGCTTGTGAAAATACCTAAGGTAATAGAAATCTTGCTTTTATGACTTAATAAGTCCTAAATGACTATTCCATGTTCTAAGTTTATGTTCAACGTGATCCCCATGCTATTGTCTTGAATTGAAGATGTTGTATGAGATGCTCATGATATTGTTTTGATATGGAATGACCATGTTATTGAAGCCATAAAAGTATATACATGTTGTGTGCATTCCCGATCATGTGATAGTTTGTTGGGAATCATTCTTATTATGAAATCCTTTCTTATGATATTGTGAATTGTGGACTCTACTCTTATGATCAAGTTAGTCATGTGTGTCAGTGTCCTTCCATTGAGTCCTGGGGGTACTTGTACCCAAAAACTATAGCTGTGTGCCTGGAGCTAGTGTCATGTTTCAAGACATCCTCAGTCAAGCTATGCTCCATAGATTTCAGTTAGTCACGTGACTCAATAAAACTCAGAAATCTCAGTAGTTCAGTAGTGGCAGTAGTTTCAGTACTCTCAGTCAGACCTCAGATCTCAAGTATCTTTTCTGTCAGTCAACGAAACTTAGTGAATTCAGCTTAGTTCAGCTAAGACAATATTATTAACTTAGTTAATCAGTTTATAAATTAGTTCAGTTCAGTTAGTTAGTTCAGCACAATTAATCTTTTTAGAGTCTTTCAGTTGGGAGTAGGGACTAACACCGAGCGAGTGCAGGGATGGAGGTTTTTCCTATTATAAAGAAGAGCCATTAGCAGCAATCCCTGTACTCCAGAACTGCGTAGCCAGTGCATGACAGGATTCACCCATTAGATTAAGACTATACTTGACTATCATATTGCCTTAGGCTTGATTTCCTATTCAGGGTCACCCGTCAGAGAGGGTTGACCATAGTAGAGGTCTGTACCCATGGAACGGTATTGACACCCTTCCAATCAGGGAAAAGATTGGACCCCACCATTACAGTATTGGGGTATGTCGATTAGATTACTACCTCCTATAGTCACAATTACAGTATCAGTCTTCAGAGTAGAAATCAGAAATTAGGATTGTCAGATACAATCATCGATCTTAGTAAGGAACTCAGATAGTTCCATTGATTCCTGGACCATCCGTTAGATAGGCTTGGTCCCATATTCAGATGCTTAATATTAGATCTAGAGGTCACCCGGCAGACAGGCTTGATCTCAATCTCAGATTTAGTTGAGTATTCTCATTATCAGTTTTAGAGATCACTCATTAGCTAGGACTGATCTCAGACTTAGATGTTCAGATACAGTTTGGAACTCAGATAGTTTTCCCCAGAATTAGGACTATTAGATAAAGTCATCCATGTTATCAGTCATTCAGTATCTCAGTATCACGAAACTCATGTTGTCAGAATTCAAACTCAAGTAGTCAGTATCTCCACGAGTTCAGTAGCAGTTATGTATGTATGTATGTATGTATGTATATATGTATTCTCACGTTCATATTAGTCAGCATGTTCATGCATATAAACCCCATGCATTTATCTTACCCCAACGTATACTCAGTACTTTAGTTGTACTGACGCATTTGCGCTATGGTGCTTTCTTTTTATGTTACACCATAGGTTCTGAGGTGCAGATTCTAGATCAGCAGTAGCAGTTCAGTAAGCAGTGAGTCCTCATCTTTTGAGGACATGATCGTTACATTTATTATTCCAGTATTTTAGTTTATTTTCAATTTAGGGAGTTAGTTGGAGACATGTTCCTTCAACTCCTTATTAAGACAGTTTAGATGCTTTCAGATGATTATAGAGTTTTCATATTTAGACTTTAGTATTTTCAGTTTTGTTTTGGTACTGTGATACCACCTTATTTCAGATATTTTATTATTCAAGATTGAACCTTATGCCCTCTTTGTTCATGTTTCTGTATTTTATATGTATATTATGCAGTTACAGGTATAGATATCAGTCATAGGTTATCTTGTGGTCCTTCGGGGTCATGAGCACCGTGTAGTATTCTGATTCAGAAAATTGGGGCATTACACATACTTTGCTTATTCCCATATTCTATCACTCTATTCCCTCTCCCGAGTTCACAAGGTTGCCAATTGATGTATTCTAAGGGTAGTTAATCCTTAAAATAGTTTAAACAAGCATAAACAAACAACCAATGATGATAATCAAATCAACAAACTTAATTCAGCTAATCGTTAAAATAGTTTAAACAAGCATAAACAAACAACCAATAAGCTGAGTATTTTGGTCGTTGTAGTATCATGGTAAGTATTCCTTCCTGTCACGCGGGTGACTCGGGTTTGATCCCCGACAATGGTGCCAAAAACTTGACAGCGCCCAAGCATACGTGAAAGTGTACATGGTCTTATCAAGTAGTAAAGTGGCTTCAAGGAAGCCCAATTATCGATCCGTTAGGGACTTGCGTTCGCCGACTATCTAATTCTAGTTTAACCAATTGAGAAAAAGTAAACAATAGAGCTTTAGAATTGTAAATTAAAAGTAAACTAAACTAATGCGGAAAATTAATGACTTAGAAAAATCAATGGATAGAAGCCTAGGTTTAAGGCTTAAAAACAATCATACTACGCTATTAAATTTCATTCGTTATATTGCATATCTTGACTGTTGATTCATAGGGTTAATTGCATGATAACGGTTTTCCGATCTCTAATCGTTTACCTAATATGGATATTACAACTACATCATTGAGCGGAGATGTAATAATCCAATTAAGTATTTTAGAGCTATCATCCTACGTTTGAATCAAGTAAGACATCTAAGTACATCCCTGTCCTAAATGCTAATTCAAATTCTTTATTTAATAAAAGAATAAAAATCTTACTTTTTTTCCCCATATTCTATCTCCCTATTCCCTCTCCTGAGATCAAAAGGTTTACAATTGATGTTTTCTAAGGGTATCTAATCCTTAAAATAGTTAAATTAAGAATAAACAAAAAATCAATAATGATAAGCAAATTAAACAAAATTAATTCAAAAAGAAAGTATTCATGATCTTGGACTTAACCCTGGAAAGGGAGTTTAGCCTTGAACGAAAATATTCATTATCCAAACCCTTGGCGTGATGAAACAAACCATTGAAAAAACTAAATTAAAGAATGATAAAAACTAAAAAGAAGTTGTGGTACCCTCCAATGATGTCCCAGGTGATCTAGGGTGTTCCATGATGATTAAAATGGAGTTGGTACGTTATATTTATAGTATACAAGTCATAAACCGACTTGGATTAGGTTTCCATGTTGTTTTACTTTAGTTGTACAGAATTATCCCGATTTTGGGCATCACCGCATCACGGTAACATGCCAATTCACAATTGTCATAAAATCTGTCAAATTCCTGTGTCTCATCGCGATTTCAATGCATTACGGAGCCTCCTTAAACCCAATTATAAGTTACACGCGTCATATATTCAATAATATGAGACTCATATAAATCAATTGGTGTTTTTAACTCATTCATTTGCTACACCTACAGGTTACACGCACCCCATATATTTCAGGGGTCTACATTGAGTCAAGTTTTGTATTGTACTTTTGTTGAGCCATGCCGAGCCTTTTTAAGTTGTTTCCACTTGATTTGAAGCTTGTAAATCCTTAATATATTATCATAATCCATTAACACAGAATCCTATAGAATTAAACACAATAATTTAGAGCTTAAAACAACACAACATCATCAATGATGAACTAGAAACATGAGCTAAGCATAGGCTAAATTCTCATTGAGCTTAAGCTTATTGTTTTGACTCTTGTCTTGATCCAATTGACCCTTGAACATTATAACTAAGTTTTTTAACATATAAACACATAATAACAAACTTAGTAACTCATTAAAATACATTACAACCCAATACAATAGACTAGAAAATCACCTAGCTTAAGCTAGTTACACTAGTTTTCTCGGTTGACTTCTAAAGGATCAATTTGAATTAAAACGCATGTGAAACCACCGTTAAATATTGTAAACACATACATGGACACATAAATTCTCATTAATATCATTATCAACATATATTGCATGAGAATCATCCTTAAAACAAGGATAAAAATGCTAGAATAGTAATGCTAGAATGCATAAATACACTCAACATCACAATCCCAACAACAAGCAATGTTGAATTTGCTAATTCACCATGTATCTCACAACTCTTTTTGTGGGATTTTAACAGCTCATAAATTCAAGAGAGAATAAATATAAGAGCCATAGATTAGAAAATTACCCTTTTCTAAGATATGGATTCAACTTCACTTTTCTTTCCAAGATGAACAATGTTGCTAAAATCAACGAACAAATTAAAAACTTCAAAACTTTTTTAATTTGTAAATTAGGGTAATGTAAGATAATGAGAAAAAACCCTAGCATCTGTTAGTAATACTATAGATAATCTTGAAAACAAAATAAATTTTTAAATTTGGTCAAAGATGACCATGGGGCTGATAGCTTGTCAACTAGTTAATAGCTCACCGACTCAAGTCAACAATTGACTTCTTCATGAATTGGTTTCTGCTTAAAGTTGGTGAATTGAGTTGATACATCTTCCACTTGTTGACATATCTTCAACTCAAGTTGTCCCTTGATTTCTCCTTGTTTTATTTTTTGCTTAAGGTTCACAAACTAGTTGACAACTCGTTAACCAGTTGGCAGTTCGTCATTTAACCATTTTAGATCAGTTTCTTCTGTCTTGTCACTTGCTAAATTATCCTAAACAATGAAGTAAACTACAATTAAAAATAAAAAAAGTTACTTAACAACTTATAATTATTCCTAGTCGAAAGCCATAAGTGTGCCGTCAAAATGTTGTACTTCAACACCCTAAACATAGAACACTTTCTTATCATCGAGCAACAAAACAACACAAAATTATGCAAAAATCAAGATTTGTAAGTAACACATTAGAAGTCGCGGCAGAAAAGTTGATCCAATTAGCTCAACATAAAATAGACTATTTATCAACCAACCAACACGGATCCATGCTTGATATCATAAAATGAACAAGCAACAACATACATACTCAAAGTTTTGGACCTAATAATTAATAGTCTAAATATTATCCACATGCCCTCACCATAAAGAAGTCCCATACATAAGATATCAACTTTCTTAGGGGCTGAAAATCTAATCTCTCTCTCTGAAAATGAATTTCAAATAATGCATACGCAACACCATAGGCTTGACCTAACTATTCTACATCAGTTCTTTTGAAAGTCGACTAGGATCACTACATGACTTTACTTGGCTTGTAATGAAGGCATGGGAGCAGGTAGGATACATTGGAAATTAGTGACTCCACCTTCCTTGTTTTGTTTGAATTTTTATTTCCAACAATGCTTACTCATTCTACCCTTATTCGCCTTTTTCTACTAATTGATTACACTTAAAGGTGTGTAGCTATTTTGACTTGACTTTCTCTTTTTCTTTTTTTTTTCAATATTTCTCTTTCATTCTTTTTTTTGCAAGCTCACACCCCTACTTCTTTTTCATCAGCACCCAATTTTTTATACCCAATTCTACTTACTGTAACCTCTATAATAGCTGCCCTCAACTTAGGTGATTACCTAAGTTGAAGTACACGATGTCCAAGGATGGGACAAGGCTAAAATGGAGTCTCAACTATCAAGATGGGAAGGTGAATATTTATTCAACAAAAAAAAGGTTAGGTCAGTTCAAACAAGTATCAAAGGGATTAATTACATCATTTAGATGGTCTATTTAGGATCAATTGATTGAATTCAAACAAGGACTATGATCCTTTACTAAGAAACCAAATTATAACTTGATATAATGGACTAGGCAAGTTCTAGATACATGCACAAAGTACAAAATATGAAAAATATGCTATACCCTCTTGGCATGGAATAACATAAAAAATACTAAATATCACATTCGTACTCATGTATAAGAAATAATAACCAAATTCATATGCACTTAATGATAATCATCGATGCATAGTAGTATATCAGTATCAGTACACTCATGTTGTTAGTAGTCAGTATCTCCACTATTTCAGTTACAATTATGTATGCATGTATGTATTCTCACATTCATATTAGTCATCATTGTTCATGCATATAACCCTTTGCATTTAGCCTACCTCACTTGTATACTCAGTACATTTAGATGTACTGACACATTTGCGCTATGGTGCTTTCTCTTATGTTACACTATAGGTTCAGAGGCACGAGCTCCAAATCAGCAGTAGCATTCCAGTATTCAGGGTTGCAGTGAGTCCTTCTCATTCGAAGATGATATGTCTATTGTTATATTTACTATTCAGTTGCTAGATGGAGTTAGTTGGAGACATGTTCCTTCAACTCCTTATTCAATTCAGTTAGAGGCTCTCAGATGAGATGTTAGATTAGATATTTAGATATATTATTTTTAGTATTTATGACTTGTTTTGGTATTGTTATAACTTTTTCAGACATTTTGTTATCAGATGTTTATTCAGTTTGAACCTTATGACCTTTCTTGTTCATGTTTCTACATTTTATGATATATTATGTAGTATACAGGTACAGATATCAGTCATAGGTTAGGTTGTGGTCCTTCAAGGTCATGAGCACCGTGTAGCATTCCGGTTTAGAAAATCAGGGTGTTACAATTTGGTATTAGAGCCTAAGGTTCAATAGAGTCCTAGAAAGTCTGAAAGTCGTATCTAGTAGAGGCTTATACATGCGTGCGTTGTGCACCACACTTATGTGTAGGAGGCTATGAGATATTGTAGGAATAGTTTCCCTTTTTTCATGTCTCAGACCATGCTATAGAAAGGTTCTCTAAGAAAACTCATGTAGATTATCATCATGCTTTAGTCATGTCATCCTTACCTTACTTTCAAGGTAACAGAAGTAGTGAAGCTCAAGTCCTACAAATAAGGCTTTCTCAAATAGTCCCTACAGATAGCTATGGGATTTTCCTCATGCTCAACAGTATCCCATCAGTTCAGTTATGTCCCAAAGTTGTACGGATCTCATTCATGATCATGAGAAATTGTTCTCGAACCCAGATTTAGATATGCCAGTAGATCACTTCTCAAAATCCTATTATAACATGTGACTTGAGTTAGAAGAATGAACCCAGGAGTTTAGCAGTAGTAGAGTTGGGAAAATGATATCCAGATTGAACAGAATATGTATTCATGGGGATAGTTATGCCAGAATGAATCAGTAGGCTTGAACAGTGTGAGTTAGAAATTTAAGTTTATTGACTCAAAATTAAGCATGAAGGTGTAAATATGATACCAGTAGTATGTGAGGGAAACAGGGGTAGATAATGTGTTTAGTAAGGCAAGCATGTGTTAATCAGAGTGTAAGTATGTGATGATGATTATAGTTCTGTTCAGAGTTTAGTTTAATGCTTACAGAATTATGATGATGGCTTAAATCCAAGTGGGGATGGTAGATCAAGTACCCAAGTCAGGTTCTCAGATTCCAGTACTAGTGCCAGTATACACAAAAAAGAAGTTAGGAAAGACGATTCCTAATCCATCCTTATCTTAGTGTAAAGCTTCGTACTTTATTTGGCATAATGCCTATGCATGCTTCTTGTCTCAGATTCCATAAATACTGCTTACATTCACACGCATTTCATAGAATCATGTGCACTTTTAGTTTCCAGTATAGGGAATTTAGTCCTAGATCACTCAGTGTTACAAATCATGTTCCATGAACTCAGACATTCCAGAATCAGGTCATGCAGCTCATGAATCATGTACGTATATCATGCTCCGAGTATACTCAAGTTCCATGACTTATTCTATGCCTCCACTGATCAGATAAATCAAGACTATGTCATGTATATCCTCAGTTTATCTCATACATCATGCATTAGTTTTAGACTCCCGAAGTTTAGTTATAATCTAGTTCGTCGATGCCCTGTTCATCACACAGTATCTTCTTACAGGGACATAGCATCCCAAGGGGGAGATACCCCACCTTGTCTTAATGCTCTCATGTCTTAGATCTTTTAGTTTCTCCTTGCATAACAAATTTAGTCTAGAATAGAGGGTACGCATAAGTTGACCCTCAAGTTAGAACTCATTTGTAAGTTAAGTATTCAGAGGTTCAGTTCAGTTCATGATGTTCAGTCCATATATCACATAGAAGACTTAGTCATGTTCTCATGTTTCAGTTCAATCTTAGTGCCTTTATCATTGCATGTTCAATCGCATGTTTGTGAGTCAGTTCAGTCATGTATTCACGCATCAGATATGCGTGGTCAGCTTATCAGTACTTTCAGTCATGCATTCATGTATCATGTCAGTCATATAATCATGCATCAGATATGCATGGATTTAACTTATCAGTTAAGCATCAGATATGCATTCTCAGTTTGAGAAACTCAGTTTATCGGAACACTCAGTCCTACATTCATAAATCATCTACTCATGCATCAGATATGCATGTACAGAATGATATGCTCAGTTTTCAGTCATGTCAGCCATGAAATATGATCAATCATTCATGCTATATATTCGTGAAAGTTTTCTTTTCTCTCATATCAGCCAATATCATTCGAGGACGACTGTTCCCAAGGGGGAGATATTGTAATACCCTATATTTTGGACTAGGATGAAAATCCATCATTCCTATGCGTAGACATTTCAAAAGCCTCGAATCCTATGTAAATTTAGTGTGTTAATCAATTATGTAGTGTGGGAATCTATTTTAGCATAAATTTAGATCATATAGGTCCCCTAACTCAAGTACAAGTTGAAAGCTTTCCTATCGTTCAAGTTTTAGTGAGCGTCAAAACTTGGGTCAACTTCAATCGATCATAACTTGTTGTATATGACGAAATGGGTCGTTTACTATATATAAATAAAATATCTTTGAATTAGATTTCCAACGATATGAATTTTGCCTAAATCCATTATCGAAGCAAAGAGTTATCCTGATTTTATTCCAGCATGTCAAGCTGGAAAACGATGACGACGTTTCTGATGGGCTATCACATTTCTGACGATCTTTTTGATGACATCTTCACATTCTGACGACATTTCTGATAATGTCGTCAGCCCTGGGCAGAAAATCAAGAATTTGGACCCCTTTTATGATTACCATTCATGGCGGCCTATCACGGACCTGATAGCCTGTCACGGATGGCGTCAAGTATAATTTTTCAGCAATTGAGGGGCGTTTTAGTAAGGGTATTTTGGTCTTTTTCCTTTAGTTCCCATGCCTTATGACCCTCAAGGAGCGAATCATCTTCCATTATCTTTAGTTTAACATCTCAAAAAGCTCTCTCATACACTCTCAACCACAAGATTAGGGGTTCCTCGCAAGATCAAAACTCTCAAGAACAAGCCCTAGGATTTTTATAGAAGAGTCTATTTCAAGGAAATTTCACTGTCAATCTTCATGAATTCTTAATCAAAGGTATGCTTAGTGTTCATTTATGGATCCAATCCGTTCGTGGAGCTCAAGAACCATGTTTTAAAAATTATTTTGTAAACTTTTTGTGGTGATATGAGTATATACATGTTGACGATTGTTGTTTAAGTTTCAATCTGATGTCTAAAGGTGTTTTCATGGAATATATATATTTGTTAATTGAAAACCATGATATTTAGGTGGTTTAATATGGTGCAAGTATGAAACTCACCTATGCCTTAAAGAATGCATGCAAGGTGTTTGATAAAATGCTTAGGATGCTAGGAATTCATGTTTGTATGGTTCTATGATGTCGAGATAACAAGTCCATGTTAGCTATATACTTCAATATAAATTCCATACTTTTCATATGTTGCTAATGTGGTGGTATGAAACATGTAAAATAATGGAGCTATACAATATTTACACGAAATATATCCATACATTCCCTACAATGTTTAAGATATTGAATAACTATATGAAATATGATAGCCCCTATTTATGATATTATGAATTGTGGACTCAAATCTTGTGATCAAGTCATGTCATGTGTATCAGTTTCCTTCTATCGAGTCCTGGGGGTATTCGTGCCAAAAAATATAGTTGCGTGCCTAGAGCCATGTCATGTTATCATGATACTCTCAGTCAAGCCATGATCTATAGAATTCAGCCAGTCATGTGACTCAAGAAAATCCAGTAACCTTAGTAATCTCAGTAGTTCAGTAATCTCAGTCATCTCCGTACTCAGTAACATTTATAACCTCAGTATTCAAAGTAATTCTCAGTAACTTCAGTACTCTCAACCAGTTCTCAAAACTTAGTATATTCCGTTAGTCATCGAAATCCAGTAAACTTAGTTTAGCTCCGCTAAACAATACCACTAGTATCAATTTAGTTAATCAGTATCAGTTTAGATAATTAGTTCAGTTCAGTTATTCAATTTAGCCCAGTTATTTAGTTTAGTGTCTTTTAGATGGAAGAGGAATTCAACACCAAGTAAGCCTAGGGATGGGGACTCACCCACTAGATTAGGACTGAGATCCCTAGAAGCAATCTCTAAGTTCCATAACTACATAGCTAATGTAGGTATGAGATGTCACCCGTTAGATAGGACTGACATACTCAGGGGTCACTCGTTAGCATATTTATATGTATAGGACTGATCCTAGGAGTCACCCACTAGATTAGGACTGACTCCACAATAGATGTCTTTACTGGTGGCGCGGTACTGATACCCTTCTAGTGAGGGTAGAGATTGGACACCAGTCAGCTTAGCTTGGGCAAGTCGGTTAGATGAACACATCCCACAATTTCAGTTACAGAATCAAGGCTTTCAGACACAGTCAAATCAGCTTAGTAGTACAGATTCAGTACTGTTAGATACAGTCAATGCTTATCATTGTAAATAGACTTCAAGATTACCCATTAGCTAGGACTGATCTCAACTATGATTAATCAGTATCAGAATCATTAGATTTAACGGTCACCTGCTAGATGGGACTGATCTCAGACTAAGTCAAATCATCCTTATTATCAGTATACTCATGATCACCCGCTAGATTGGTCTGATCTTAGATTTAGTTACTCCAAGAAGAACAGAACTCTGATAGTTCCATCAAAACATAGACTGTCAAATATAGTTGCTCAGTACCAGTTACATCGGTTAGGCTGATCATCACAGTTATATCAGTTATATCAATTTTCTAAACTCATATATCGGTCATATCAGTTATCAAAATTCATGATATTAGTATTCAAATTCAGGACTGTCAGACACAGTCAACCACACCAGTTCTTCATAATTCAAACTATCAGAAATAGTCATTGATCTATTCAGTATCTCAGTATCAGTACACTCATGTTATTAGTATTCAGACTCAGTAGTTAGTATCTCTACGAGTTCAGTTATAATTATGTATCAATATATGTATTATTATGTTCAGATTAGTCGGCATTGTTCATGCATATAACCCTTTGCGTTTACCTACCTCACTTGTATACTTAGTATATTTAGATGTACTGACACATTTATGCTATGGTTCTTTCTCTTATATTACACCATAGGTTCAGAGGCACGAGCTCCATATCAGCAGTAGTATTCCAGTGTTCAGAGTTTGCAGTGAGTCCTTCTCATTCGAGAACGATATGATTATTGATATATTCTATATTTACTATTTAGTTTCTAGATAGAGTTAGTTGGAGACTTGTTCCTTCAACTCCTTATTCAGTTCAGTTAGAGGCTTTCATACTAGATGTCAGAATAGATATTCAGATCTCATTATTTTCTATATTTATGACTTATTTTGGTATTGTTATACCTTTTTCAGACATTTTGTTATCAGATGTTTATTCAGTTTGAACCTTATTACCTTTCAAGTTCATGTTTTTCCATTTTATGATATATTATGCAGTACACAGGTATAGATATCAGTCATGGGTTAGATTGTGGTCCTTCAGGGTTATGAGCACCGTGTAGCATTCCCATTCAGAAAATCGGGGTGTTACAGATATGATATGCCACATAGTTATGATTTATTTCTTATAGATATGATATGCCTTATGGATACGCTATGTCTTATAAATACGATATGCCTCATAGATATGCTATAACTTATAGATATGACATGGCTTACAGTTATGATTATTGATATTGGTTCAGAATATGTATGTGGGTTGAAGGGCATGATTATGTAGTTATTTGGATACATTATTAGGACCAAGGACATGTTTATGATATTGGTTGGATTTTGGAAAATGATTTATACTAGTAATGGACGTGGCTATAGTTTGTAGACATATTTATGTTTTTTATTACAATATTTGAATGGTGGTGAAGAAATGAATAAATTTTATACATTTATGATCCCTAAATATAATAAAGGGTACAACTCAAACTAAAATATGATTTTACTACTCTTTTTCCTAAAAAGATATTAAAGCCTACTTTTTACCTTAAAATGGATTTATTCATAATGGGAATCGTACATTCAAAATAAAAGACTAATGTATAATAAGATTGAAAATTATGTTTAAATATTTGCTCGAGAAAGATTTTGGACTATGATTTTTCTATTAATATTCTCTCTAGTCATGAAAGATTCCGACCCTTTTATACACCTTTATGATAAGTTAGTCTTGGAGTTTATCTCGGGTAATGAATTCATAAATTTACACTCTTTTTAGCCACAGTTTAAATTTTGTGCCTTTATTATTTATATATAGAGATAATTACTCAAATTGAGTCTGGAAGATGGTTATAACGATATGCTTATATACCCGGCAAAGCTGAAGGATGATTATGATGATATTCTTATATACCCAATAAGGTAGGAGGATGATTATGATAATATTCTTATATACCCATTAAGGACGGAGGAGGATTATGATAATATGCTTATATACCTGACAAGGTCATTGGATGATTATGATGATTTATATACCCGACAAGTATAGAGGATGATTATGATGATGCCCGTAAGATCGAAGGATGATTATGATGATATACATTTATGCCCAACAAGGCTCGAGGATTATTATGATGATGCACATATTTGTACATTTATCAATTTGGATTCAACTACTTCTTATGATATTTTGATTGGTTATGGTGTTACATATTATCTCTTTGCATTTATTCTTGCATTCGTATTGTCAATCACCGGTATGTGCCTATATCTATCAGTATTATAAGGGGTTGTATATGTATGGGTGATGGGTATGGCTTATGGTATGTTCTCTATTGATTGAACCTTTTGAGCCTATGACAGTGGGGGTTCGTGAAAGGCTCAATTAGGTATTGCTTGTCTGGACTAGCCGATTACTCGCATTATTATTTCTGTTGTTATTATTGTTATGATCATTGTTACGACTAGTTTGTGGTAGCTTTGTTAATGATCTGATATTTAGATTTGAGGTATGATTTTGGCTCTTTCATCCTATTATTATATTATTATGCATGATTAACTAATGATTAGATGTATAGATTAGAAACAATTAATATACTAGCACTTGTTCCTTCTGTAAGTATGAGGTCTTAAGATGATAGTATGATGACTTAAGTTGTACCTTGAATTGACCTCATTTATACAAATATATAAATAACTGTTTATATGTGGCTATGGTATTACCATTTATCCCTTCCTTTTATTTATTTAAATTGTATATTCATTTCTTGACTTTGTATACTATTGTATCCTTCTTTCTCCCTTTATTTGTATAATGACCGGTGATATATGATATAGTGTTGACATATCTGAGTATGGATGGAATAGGATGATTCATCCTTAATACTCTCTTAGCCTTATTATGTTAGTTTCTTAGATATGAGTAGGATAATTTACCCTTACTATCTCACTAGCTTTATTATGTGCTTGTTGGATATTTGGATTTAGACTATATTTCTGTTTATATGTTGTATATATCTGCATTATCTTTGGAGCTCAGTCAATAATTGCCTACTGAGTACCATATGTTTGGTACTCATATTACACTTCTGTAGCCTGCAGATCATAGTACGGGTAATCACCAGTGTTATGTACATTGTGTGAAGCAGTCATGGTTTGGTGACATAGAGTGAGATCCCAACATTCAGAGTATTACTTTACTCCTCCTTATATACTAGACTTGTCTTTATGTTGTATTTGAATATGAGTTGTATCAGTGTAATTCTCTTGGTACTTCATTTTGTATTCTTATTATACTAGAAGCTCTTGTACTGATTTCACCAAGTTTTGGATTATCTTATGTATGTTAGACTCTTATTACATCTATTTTACATTCGCCCCTCCATTCTCTTTGTAGTCCGTTACTAGTAGTTTCGGACTCCAGGGTTAGTTTGCCTACTAGTGGGTTATAGTAGGCGCCATCATGACCTGAGAAATTGGGTTGTGACACCAAGGGAATTGATCACTATCGAAACCACTTGTTTCTAAGAAAAACTTCAACAAATACTCTCCAAACTCTCTTAAAAGAGAATTATTAATCAATAATCAAGGAACAAATTAAGGAAAGTAAAACATGGTTTGGGTATTTATACCCCTAGTTTAATTATTACAAACTTGGTCCTAATAGCGACCCATTTTCACAAAATTAGACTATTCAGCTAATTTGTCCCATCTACTCACGCAGGAGGATATCTGCGCACACAGGCCAGGGGCATAAATTCCATTCCCTCTACCTTCTAGCAAATATGGCTCACCCGCGGGAACAGGTGAGCTCTTAAGTCCCCCCAGTGGTCTTTTTAGCTCCATTTTGCATTCCTTTGACCCCTCCAAGGCTCCTTCATCCTTAACAAATGCAATCACCAACGCATAGCACCCTTTTGATGGTAGTAGGATGTCTCAAGCACCACTTTTTTTCATAAACAATCTTTGGAGTACTTGAAGTTCGCGAGCTTGGCTTCTAGTGAAGGGCTTCAAGCACATTTGGATTATATCTATTCAAGTTACTATTAGTTGACAATTTCTATTAAATGGGGGTGGTTATAAATGATTTTTAATAAGTATTCAACTTATTCAGGTAACCAATGTTAAGCTTACAAAATATTAATCAATAGAGAAGATAATTGGCTTTTATTCACCATGGCCATAATAGAAATTATGCAAAAATTATTATTTAGGATTCTTATGATATCAAAAGACATAACGTTATTAATTTATAGTATACAACCAAATCTTTCTCAACCTAAGTTGATGTTTATCACTTTAATTCTTTCAAACTTAAAGATCAACTTACACAAATTTGAGTTAACTTTGAGTTGGTTAATCTGGTTATAATTATAACCATTAGACGGGGGTTATACACTACAAATTGTTGTGGATGATCCATTTTACCTCTATAATTTCTTGTTTCAAGCAAATTAACCCTATGGAATGCTGAAATGATTACAACAACTAGAAATTATTAATTTGAAAGAAGTATCAATACATTTTTGAATAAAAATCAAGTCCCAACAATAATCAAGATTAAATGCGCTAATTCATCATGGATCCCGAAACATCTAAATTTAAGAGAGAATAAAGATAAATAATTCATAGATAAGAAAATTACTCTTTGCTAAAATATGGACTCAACTTTAATTGTCTTTCCAAGATGAACAAAGTTGCTAAAACCTAAGAACAAATTCAAAACTTCAAAATATTTAGTGTGTGTAAGGTAAAGTAATTTAAGATAATGACAAAATGCCTTAGAGGATGATATTTATAGTATCGAGAATCTTGAATTCAAAATAAATTTCAAAATTGGAATGCTTAAATGTGACAATTTATCAACCATTTGACAACTTGTCAGCTCAAGTCGTCAATTGGCTTCTTTGTGACTTGGTTCCTGCTTAAGGCTGTCGACTTGAGTTGACAGCTCATCAACTTGTTGAAATCTTATCAAATCATGTCATCACTTGATTCTACTTAGTTCATTTTATTTTTAAGGTTGACGAGCTAGTTGGCAACTTGTCAATTAGTTGGCATCTCATTATTTGGGCTTTTTTAACTCAATTTCTCCTATCTTGTCACTTGTTAACTTATCCTACACAAAAAAGTAAAAAAAATTCTAAAATAACAAAAGTTTCTTAAGAACTTATAATTATTCCTGATCAAAACCCTTAAATATGTCATCAAAATATCAGCATATCAGCTGCTTGGGAGACGGGGGCAGATATGTACAAACGATATCCATACTCATTCAATAACCCAACCCGTTTCCTTTGCCTTGCTATGATGACCCGAATTGTCATTACGCTAAATACGGAATAAAATTTGCACTTAGTATTTCCTTAGTCAATTTGTAAAGAATTCAAGGCTAGTCTCAAATTTTACAATTTTTGAGGGTGTGGGAGTTTATAAAAATTTGGTACTAATGTGAGTATTGGTGGTAGCAACTTCCAAGAGTCAAAAAAATAGTTATAGAACTCCCTTTATAGTGTTTATCATGGAGGAGTTGGTTTGTGATGTCATATTTCATAAAATGTGTTGTGAAATGGACAGGACTGGAGAGAGATCCCATGTTTCTACCTCAGATCGTGTAGTAAAAAGGATAACTGTTGCAGCGGTAGCATATTATTTGTCCTGGAACCACAGCAGCAGTAACTAAGTTATTGCATCAATAATACATAGAATTTGACAATTTTATAAAACCCAAAACATTCTTTATTCTTTACTTTCTAAAAAAGATGAGAGAGCTTCGAGAAAGGTGATTTTTTATAGCATTTGATAGATTTTCATCTTTGGAGGGAAATTATCATATTCTACACTTGAAATTACTTCTTATAATCTATGTAAATGATTATAAATGATTTATGGTGGAAATTAAGGTTTAGCCATAGTTCATAAAATTAACGAAAATTTATGGGAATGAGTATAAAATTTGTAGATAATGATCCTAAGTGTTAAAAAACACTATTGAGTGTAGAATTTCAATTGTTCATACTAATTCAAATTAATTTCATAAGGTTTAAGGGGTAGAAAACCCTAAGATAGTGAATTAAGGGAAATTATGGTTAAAACATGGGAAAATCGAGGCTTGCTTTGGGAGTATTTCATGATAAAAATAATCCTCCTAGGCTTAAAAGGAAGCTCTATGGGGTGGCAGTCCAATCATTTATGTTGTATGGAGTAAAGTGGTTTTTAGTTAAGAAATTACACACTCAAAAAATAAAAGTCGTAGAGATGATGATGTTGAGATGGATGTGTGCCCTTAATAGGAGAGATAGGTTTAGAAATGATATTATTCAAGAGAAGGTGGTAGTGGATTTGATAGAAGACAAAATACAAGTATTGAGGTTGATATGGCTCGGGCAAGTGCTGAGAAGGTACATGGATGTTCTACTATATAGGTGGGAGAGGCTGGCTATGGATGGTTTTAGGTTGGGTATCGACAAGCATAAAACTTATTAGAGGGAGGTAATCAGGTAGGATATAAAGAATTTATAGTTTACAGAGGATATGACCATTGATAGGAAGGCATGGTGGACGCGAATTAGGGTAGAGGGTTAGCGCGTAGGAGTGGGTTCTTACAAGTAGGGAGGACTGCATTATATGTATTTTATAGTTTCTTGTTCATGATGTTTTGGTGATGTTTGTGATTCCAAATAGGTAGTATATAGTATTACCCAATCAGTTTTATTTCTTTTATTATCTTGTGATGTGTTAAGCCATTTTTGTTTTTTTTTATGTTTTTTATTTGTTATACTATTTTTTGTCCAGAGCCTGGGGTCTATTAAAAACAACCTATCTACCTCATTTGAGGTAGTGGTATGGACTGTGTACGCTTTACCCTCCCCGGACTCCACTTTTTATGAATACACTACGTATATTCTTGTAGTTTTTATCATTAAAATTTGTTAATTTTTCATTCCTAGTGATTAAAAAGGGATGAATTAGTTGAATATTATATCATCTTGTTGATTTAGATCTTGAACAAGTTGAGAGGAAAAGAAAAGGCAAGCTTACGGCCTAAAAGTGAATTTGAGCATGGACATGAAGTAGGTTATGATTTATTGTAGGAAGACATTCTTGACTCTTCTTATATGTGACTCAAGTATTCATGATTCCTTTCAAGTACCACTTGTGATTATTGTTTACATTGCATGTTCATATACATTAGTGTTGAGAATGTGGTGAAATAATGATTATGGTGATGATGATGACATAAATCATGATATTTATGATAAGTGTTGAGTTGTCGATGAGATTGAGAGGTGAAGGAGATGATGTACAAATCTTGCATTTGTACATTCATTTATGCGCTTTGAATGTTTATGTACAACCTTATGTTGTGATGAAAGTTGTTGGCAAATTTGACTATGTACAACCTTATGTTGTGATAAAACTTGTTGGCAAATTTGACTAAGTGTAAATATACATGATTATGAGTTTATATTTTCCCTAAAGTGAACTACATAATTGGTTGAGTGTCTTTATTTATAAGTTCTATGATGATCACTTTTCATGTACATGATCCACGTATTTGTATAGCATCAGGTTCTGTCGATCTATAATGTGTACCAATACTTTTTGATGTATTAATGCTACCTATGCTTTTGTTTAGTGCAAAGCAAGTTTCACTGTTTGAGATGAGACCCAACTTTAGATAGTATTTCCAAACTCAATGTCATGGGTGAGAACAATGTTTGAGCAGCCTTTAGATCTTTGTATCTCTATTCATCTCCCTTATTTTAGGACTAGGACATTTCTTTGTTATTTCATCATTTGGATATTCCATTAGCTATCTACGTAGACATTCTTTGTTTTCTTATATGGATCACTTCATATCTCAGGGATATAATGAATAGAGGTTTTCTCACTCTATGAGTTTTAGATTTTTTATGTTGGTTTGATAGTTAGTTTAAGTTAGTGAATGAAAACTCTTTTACACTTGTTTAAAATGAGGTTAATATAAGGTGAATGCGAGAGTAACACTTGAGTTCGTAAGGGTTGAGATTAGTATGGTTCACACACAATAGGTTAGGGTGGATGCCAATCATGACCGGTTGAGTCGTGACAACATCAAATATCTCCACTTCTAAAAATTTTGTTTAGGGTATTTAATACCTTTTTGATACCCAACCTTGCCTTTAACATCTATAACGTGATTTTACAAACTCATGGTTATGTTGGTAAAGTATGGTATATAATAATAACTTTGGAGGAGATTTTGATCGTGTTATGGTGCCCACTAATAGGTGAAAAATTAGATGTCTCAAGAATAGATATCACTTCAACCTAGGAGACACACCTTCTAATCATATGATCTACACATAGCCTAAAAATGAAAGGCTCATCCTAATAATACTTTCTAGAATCTGGAGAAATTACTTGCATTGGTATGAATAATTTCCTCCAGTATTAAACCACACACAATATAGTTTTCCAAGCATGAATACCAAGGCACAATACTCTCCACAACCATAACATACTTTTTGGGAAACAACTTATTAATATTTTTCCCCCAACTTCTTCTCATTCAAAAATTATCCACCATTTCGTTTTCACACCCTTAAATACTTGACTTCAAAATCAAACTATTTAAATAATAGGTTCCAACATATCAATTTAGGATTTGTCTCATTCTTCACCGTCAATATCTACTTATTGCATTGTTGGTGTTAACAAAAGGCATCGCCAAGACAATGATAGAATTCCCAAAGGCATACACGAGTGCCAAGAATTCTTGTTTTGTAACCATGTAATTTTATTGATCTTCATTTTATATTTTATCTTCATAGTACATAAGATGGAAAATTATATCCTTTCTTTGACCAAACACAGCCCCCAAAGCAATGCAACTCGTCATACATTAGTTCAAATGGTTGGGTCTAATCTAGGCTGCAATAATTGGTGCAATTGTAAGCTTCTCCTTTACAAAATTAAAGGCTAACACACAATTCTTATTAAAGTCAAACTTTACTTCATTATCTAGGAGCTTGCAAAAGGAATAGGTAGTTTTTAATATATCCTTAATGAAATGCCTATAAAAATTGGCATGCCCAAGAAACCTTCTAACTCTCTTTAGGATAATGGAGGTGAAAACTTCTAAATTACATCAACTTTTTCTTGATGTACTTGATTATCGCTCAACCAAACAAGTGTAATTCTAAGAGTATCTTATCATATGATGAGTTTTTAGGGGGTTTCACCAGGCTAGTGTCTAAGAGTGCAAGTGTAGGGTGATATATGACTTAGGAGGATTCTTTTAAGGGAAAGATAGTTATTAATATCATACGTCTTGACTAAGTCACATCTGCTTTAGGTAGATGCACAAATATTATTAGATGATCAAGAAACAAAACTTGTTGAAGCTAGTTTGAGTGCTCAACCTCTATTAGATCCTGCCTTTCTAGCTCCCATGTGGATTCCAACATTATAGGCCTGGTCTACCTACCCAATTACAACTACAGAAGCCATGTCTAATGAGGATCCTATTATTCCTATTTCTAGGAAAACCAAACCACTTTAGAAGTTGATTTGAGCACCCAAGGATGCTTAAGAAGTCCTTACCCTCTCACTCTAATTCTCCCTTTTCTAATTGGGGAAATGAAAAGTATTTTCATAAATTGAAGATGAAGATTTCATGCCAAAATAAAAAATAAAGTTTCTTATCCAAATTGGTTGGCTTGAAATAATATTTGTTTACCGAAGGAAGAGGGTGAAGTGGGATTTATATCTCTATTTTATGTTTCCAAGGCACCTTTTTCTAAGTTATGGTGGATATTAAAAACAAAAAAGTCCACGTGAACTAACTTCTTGTGTAATAAATACCGTAAAAGGCAAAGACCAGAATTGGTAGAATGGAGAGGAGGATATCAGACTTGGAAGTACAAGTTAGAAGCAAGATATAACATTGATTAAGAAAATATGTTAGAACCTAGATGTGTGCATTCTAGAATTTGTTTGAAAATTGGACCAAACTGGTGCAATTTACTATTTTCTGCCAATTTCTCATAATTTTAACTATAAGCTGAATGAGGTAATTTAACCGAGACAAGAAGTAAGATGAAATGAGGATTTGATCACTCAAATATTACCAAAAAAGGTATGTCAACATATTTACAATAAAAATATTTTGACGGTAGGATCAGATGAGTGGGAATATGCTTGGTGGATGAGAAATTGCAATGGCAAATTCACAATGGAAAGCGCTTGGGAAATGGTTAGACAAAAGGTGAGGGATAAGGAAGTTTTCATAAGAATATGGACTAAAGAATGCCTTTAAAAACCAACTTTTTCTTCTGGAGATTATGCAAAATGAGACTTCGTATTGGGGAGGTTACTAGGAGAATGCAAAACTACAAAGTCATGATATGTTGCTGCTATGATGAGGAAAATCTAGAAACATGAGAGCATTTATTTCTAGGGATAATAGATTGTGGTATTCTTTTGCTGCTGTTACATGTGTAAATAATCCTTTTCTAAAAATAAAATGCTTAATATATAGATGGTGGAATGCATAATACTTTACTAAGCTGAAACCACTATACCAAGCCATTCAAATTTTCATTCTTTGGTGGATGTAGAAAGCCAAGAATATCATTACACATGGAGGTAAAAATATTATTAGAGGATGGAAATGGAGATTAATA
Organism: Capsicum annuum; assembly: GCF_002878395.1. Lineage (NCBI taxonomy): Eukaryota > Viridiplantae > Streptophyta > Magnoliopsida > Solanales > Solanaceae > Capsicum > Capsicum annuum. The sequence continues at coordinate 160,258,281 of NC_061119.1, forward strand.
AAAATATTAGCATGTTTTCTTAATCTGAATATCCTTTTTGATACATTATTCAACTCCTTGAACAATATGTGGAATCAAATGTCAAGTAGAGAAGTGGATGATGCCTGAAGAAGGTTTTTGCAAGTGCAATACAGATGGTTCAATAAAAGAAGGTACTTATGACAGTTCTTGTTAATTTTATGTTAAAAATTAGGAAGTTAACTCTAAGTTTGCAAAATCAAGAAGATTGGAGGAGGGTCTTAGTATTATAGTTGAAGCCATGGCATTGAAGACTGGATTAAAATATTGTTTGAACAACAAATATATACCTTTGGTGGTAGAAACCGACTCTCTTATATTGAAGATGGTTTTAGATGGTGTATGGGAGGTACCTTGGTGTATATAAAAAGAATTAAGGATGATGAAAAGTGTTATTGTAGAGTACATTGGTAAATATGGAGTACAAATTCAGGGAAGGCAACTTACTTGTTGATATTTTCACTAACCACATTTACTATTTTGCATGTACCCAGCTAAGAACATACACAACATACCAGGAACTACCAAGAGAATACAAAACAATTTTAAACATGGAAAAATTGCAATTACCAAACCTTAGAAATAGAAAATACCTAAACAATGTTTTCAATTTCACAACAAGTTCATAAAGTAGTATCAAAAGTCAAGATGGAAGCACAATTTAAGCAGAGATAAATGATTTTGCAGTAATGGTGTAAATAAGTTTGATAGATAGTTGATTTACCTTTTTTCTAGATCCTTATGTATTGGTATTAGCCTTTTTCTCACTCAATAAAGTAATAGGGACATGGTCAGTTGAATATTCACCTAACAATATCGTTCCATAACCTATAGTGACATCAAAAATGAACTAATTCTTTACAAGGTCGAGAGTGACAATATGTGAAATCAATAGGTTCTAGATGACTGGGGAGATATGATAGTTAATTAACTCGACACTTACTAGATCTACAATTAGAGATTCGAAGAAGTGTTCAAGATGCTTGGATTGACTTGGCATTTATGAGAGTTTTTGAGTGTCTTTTAAGGAATCTACCCAAACTCTCTATACTAAGATTCATTTTGTCAATTGAAGAGTAAGTTGGTATAACAGTTCCCATGGTCGTGGATCTTTTTCAAGTGTAGATCAATTTTTCAATCCAGATAATGATGAAGATAATGTAGACATATGAAGCTAGAATTTCCACTTTTCCCATTTTTTTTCCTTTTGTCTTTTTTGTTTGTTCTAACTTTCCTTTTCTTTCCTACTTTTGGACCTCACTTGAGATGGACTATATTTTTGGGGGCCTTGCCCATCTATTGTTTTATTTTTTGATCAATTAATGAGCTACTTGGCTCATCATTTAATTAAAGAAAAGTTTCTTAGCTATGTACAATATAATATGATATATAATAATAGTTCAAAGCACTAGAAACAATATTTATACCCCTAAAGTCAGCTGAATTAAATTTTAAAATTGTCCTTGCATCAAACTTGTGCGACTGCACACTCAATAAAGAAAGTGATGTGCGACACACATAAAGAGCGCACCCCTTAAATCCTAAAACCCTAGTTATTGCTTAAGCTTATGCAAACATATTATTCATAAGGATTTCATATTATGTGATCCCAAAAAATCCATAATCTATCTTGGCGTGTGGTCTACACATACTCGATACAAGTCTAGACAGAAGTGCAAGCTTATTGCCTAGCTTTTGTTGGGTTTGTGCAGAGGCACAACAAGTTGTGCAATTTGCACACCCTTAAATAGAGGTATAAAACTATCTTCAAGCAATATTTCAAATAACACTTGAATTCGGTAAGATTTTAGATAAATAGGTACTCATACATCTCCAAAAGAATCTATCACATGTAATAAACTCAATCACTTAAACAACTACATATTTAATTTCAGCATGATGATTTCCCTTATAAAATTTGTTACTAATTCCATCATTGGGAAGCATAATAAAATTACCACACAAGTATTCAAACCCAATATGACACATATTAATCACACAATCAGACCCAAATTCCACACCAAGCTAAAAGAACCACATCATAAATACAATGAAATTACAAATGGAAAGCAATTAAAATTAGGTATAGTTTATTTTAAGGATCATTTTAAGAGCAGATTCAATTGAAATAATGATTTTTCCTTGTGAAATATAACAACCAATCCATCATTAGGTAATGTCATGCATCTTAAGAAAGTAGGGTTACTTAGAGTATACCCTAACTAAAGTGAAATACAGATATAGGTTAACTCTCAATTGGAGAAAAAATACTCTTTTACAAGTAACTTTAAAGTCTTTGTTAACTAGTCACTTGGTTTTTTCTTCAAAAAATAATTGCCTTTGATTCATTGTAGTTTCTCGAATTTATTTGTTTTAATTATGTATGCGATTGATTATTTATCTTGAGTGTATGGTGCCTTGTATGGTGAGGTCTTGATTAGTCTTGTGCATTCATTGTAGCTAGATCTTGACCCTAATGTATTTAAAGCAAAATCTTAGATCATACATAGTTTGAAAAATAACCCTTTGCCTTAGTTGGACCGTCACAAGTTCAAATTCCAAAATAAGCATATTCCCTAGTCAAACCCACTTGATTTTTTCTCCCTTTTTGGATAACTACATTAGTACGCCCTATCTTTTTTAATACCCCTTATTTTGGCACCCAACCTCCTTAAATGCATACATTTAATAATACATCCCAAACACTTAAGTTGGTAGAAGGATCAAATTTGTTTAAGTGAAGATATAGGCTAAACGCCTAAGTTTGGAGGGTGCAAACCTTAAAATTTTGAAATTATGCTAAAAGTGTTAGTTTAGGGGTGCATAACTTGAAATGTATGGTGCATACCTAGTTGTCTCTCAAAGAAAGGGAGAATTTTGAAGAATATGAAATGAATATTAAGAAATCCTTCCTTTTGAATATGAAAGAAAAAAGCAAGCTCAAAGAGACTTGGAAAGAAAGTGTGAATGAAAAATAATAAAGAAAATTTTAGGTTGTTTGAAAAGGTGAATAAGGCGAAAAAGTGTGAAAGAAATAGAGCCTACTAAAGTAATGATATAGTAACTTTTAGGAGGTTCGAAGCCACTTTATACATAAGTTTCCTTCATTAACTTGAGTGTTCATCAGTGCACACAAATCCATTTGGATTTCAAGCCTTGTAGGTATAAATTAATGGAAACTACATGAGAGTCAAGCCTATGGTTCTACTTTCTTGTACAGAAAATTCTTTGTAAGAGAGAGGTAAATTCTTTCTATCTTTATATCCCTCATAGCTTTGCATAATATTTTGCAAATAGGTATAACTCTTGCTTGTAAATGGCATGTACACCTTGAGAACAAGAGTGATGTCCCATTCTCAATAGGGGGAATGAGTGAGACAAGTTAGGAAGTGAGTTTGAGCCAAGTTTTGAAAGTCTAGCGCCAAAAATTGAGAAGCTAAGCAGTTTTTGGTTTGAATGTGAAGTTCCTTCCATTTGAAATGAAAATAAACATTTTGAAAAAGAATGAGGAGTGTCACTTTACTAGAACCATTAGGAGTACCAATTTAAATTTGTGCATTTTCTAGAGTTAGTGTGGTTTTTTATATTTATTATGGTCAAGTCAATCACTTCTATTCATAGGAATGCTTATATTTCCTTGAGGACAAGCAATAGTTTAGATTTGGAGATTTGATAAGTTGGTATTTTACAACCTTATAGAGCTTAATATTTAATTAATGTCTTATTTCCTATGATTTCAAATAATCCTTATGTCAAAATTCTCATGTTTAAAACAACTCAAGAAACATGAAAGGGATTAGAACTCAAAGAAAGCATAGAAATGAGGAAAAGAATCCAAGTTGATGAGTTGAAAGAAAATGCAGTGACTTGAGGAGACTGTGAAAACTGCACTAGGTTGTGTACGGCCTCACAAGTCAAATTTTTGAATGCACTCAATATTAGAAAAAAATGATTTTCACCAAGCCAAAACATTGAGTTGTGCTGATAACATAATATGTCTTCATAAACTTAAATTATAAACTAAAGGTTTCATGATTTAAGGACTTATCTCTTTGTATGGTTCACACACCACTCTGTGTGTTGAGTATGAAACTACACACATATGATTGAGGGCAGCTTTATAATTTAATTAAGCCCTCTAAGGGCATAATATTGTTTCGAAGGCTTTGAACCATTATTCTAGATTAGATTATAGTGTACTTAGCTAAGAAAATTTATCTATCAACTTTGGGTTGGTGTTTTCATCTTCAATTTGTTAATTCTTTGAAAAATTAAGGCTTGGATTTGAAAATCAATGAAATATTTTATTCAAGAGAATATGGGTATATCTGTTTGTTTTTGTTTTTCTTTTTCTTCATGAGTATCTAAATCTCTAATATTAGGGGTGTGTGATGTTGGATTTGAGCATCTAATTGGGTGTTTATAATTTTCTTAAATTATTGTTCATCAAATATGGGTTGGGATGCTTCTAAGTTATACAGTTGTCCATTGAAAAAATGATAATGCCCATTATACGTCCATTGCCACAAGAAGTGGAAAGATGCTTGGTAAGGATGTGGTAGATATCGATGAGTCTTCTAATAAAGATTGTAATACTGAATAAATCTATGTGAAGCATAAACGAGTGGAAAAATCATTTGTGGTTGATGAATCTCTAAATCTCGATGGTGATAAGTTAAAGCCTCGAGGAAATAAAGTGGAGAACTGGTTGAGGTTTAGTATGATGTTACCAATGATGTGCCAAAAGGGGTGGATGATCTTGAAAATGCAAAGAAGGATGAAATTACTCCCACTCCTATGACAATGACAAAAGTTTCTTCTCTATTTTCTCAAAGGTTAAAGAATAAGGACAAGGACACTAAATTCAAGAAATTCCTCTCAATGATTAAGAATATCTCTATCAATATTCCTTTAGTGGATGCATTATTTCAAATACCAGTCTATGTAAAGTTTATGTAATAATTAGTGAGCAAAAAGTATTACATGGACATTGAAATGGTAGTGGTTTTTCACTATTATTGTGAAATCATGTCAAGTAATTTAGTGCTCAAGAAGGAAGGCCTAGGTGAATTCATTATCCTTTACACTATTATGATGTATCAATTTGCTAAAGAATTGTATAAACTAAGAGAAAGTATTAACTTGATGCCTTTTGAAACATTTAAGGAGTTGGGGTTGGGGTATCCTAAGACTACAACCACATTATTGTTGATTGTTGACTGGTCAATCAAATGATTAATTGGGATTTTATATGATGTTTCTGTAAAAGTTTATAAGTTTATTTTTTTGGATGATTTTGTCATTCTAGATTATGAGATTGAATTTGAAGTGTCGATTATTCTTGGGAGGCCCTTCCTCTCTATTGAATGACATTGATGGTGTAGAAAGAGAGGAGTTAAAGCTTATGATCAACATTAAAGAAGTAACCTTTAATTGTGTAAATTGCTGAAGCAATTGAGTGACTTGCAAATCATCTTGTTAATAGATTCTATAGATGAAGTGGTGACTTGTACCTTATAAGTTGACTTTGTAGGAGAGTGTTAGGCGACAGTTTTTCTAAACTATGATAGTAAAGAGATAGATAGCATTGATAAACTGGTTGTCGCCTTGACCAGTTTAGGTAATTATTCACAAAATCGATAGAAAAAAGATCATGACTCTAAGAATTATTGCAACACTTTGATTAAAATGTCAAAACACTTATTAAAGGTATAACCCACAATTGAGGAATCATCTATGAACAATTCAATAGTATCTTTGACCGTATCTATAAAAATTGACATCCTACACCTTTGAAAACTAGCAGGAGCATTACATAACCCGAATGGTATTATCTTGCGAAGGTCCCATATAGAATATTTAAGGTTATGTTCTCGGACCTTAAGTGAAATAGATATTTTGTTTTACCCCAAGTACCAATCAAGTAAGCAATACCAATCTGGAGCCGCTAATGAGTAAAGTATTTGGTCCATGAACGACATAGGGAAATGATCTTTTTGGGTCCATGCATTCAACTTCCTATAGTACATGCTCACCTAAAACCCCAAGATGGTCCTTAATTGGATGAGATTATATTTTTCATTAGGAAATAGGTTAATCCTCCCTTTCTTAGGCACACACTACACCAGTCTTACCAATTTGCTATTAAGGATTAAATATACCACACCTGCCTCTAACCATATAATTATTTCCTTTTTCACCACCTCATGCATTGGTGAGTTTTATGTTTATAAATAGCATAAGGAATCTTTATAATGTCAACAATCATCCATCCAATATCCCTAATGATCCTTTCAAACATAGATACTAGAGTTTGCACTTTCCATCTATCAAATTTGAAGAAATAATCAAGGTCAAAGTGTTACTATCCCAAAAGATAACATTTCTAAGATGAGTGGGAAGATCTTTAAGCTCCAAAATTGGTGGCTCTAGAAAATTATGAGAGGGGTATTGGTGAAAATTTTTATTAAAGTAAATTCGTGCCTAATGAATAGTCTCACCATACAATTACCTAAGATTTTTGATCTCATCCCATATTTAAAGCATCCAATATGGAGGGATTAACTAATTAAGGAAGGATGCTTTGAGTTCATTCAAAGAGATTATTGATCATTCAATTACCTCTCCAAGCCATGTTGTGGATTCTCCCATTAAAAAGAAATTAAAAAGTTATAAGCAAATAGATTTTTAATTGATATTTGCAATGTTGATGGGGTTGCAAACTTTTGTGACGTTTTTGAGGTGGTTATTGGCTTCTAGATATGGTTGGCCACAAAATAGATCCTCCATCTATATCAAGTGCAAGTTCATATATAACAAGTGCAGCATGGTGCTTATGACATGGAAAATAGTTTTACCTACTAAGGTGGTAGGTGAATGGCACTTTCTAGTCTGGCACTACCAAGTAATCCTTATCACAAAATTGTCCCTCATAACTTGTGTTGTCAATTCCATGGTTACTCATTTTAGCAGCTATAAAGAAAAAACAACAATAAATGTAAACTTAAAAAAAGGCAAAACACAAGTGAATCAAAAATAGTACAAGAGAGAAATCTAAAATTTTAATACCAAACAACGACGCCAAATTGGTAACAACCGAATCCACCTCATAAAGAAGAAATATGAATGGATTATGTTGAAACCCTAGGGGTTACACCACACTGTGAGGTACCAGGTTCCTCAAAATCAATCACCGGCAAAAGCACAGTAAACCAACCAAGAACACAAAATAGTGCAGGAAATGTAAAAAACACAAGATTTAACGTAGAAACCCCTTGCTCAAGGGAGGAATAACCACGGCTTTCCCTCACAAGCACCTAGAAACTCAAAATATTCAAACTCTTTATTATAGTCTTTAATTAACCTAACTCTAGGTTCCTCGTTCCTGTAATAACTCTATGATAAGCCTACCTTAGCAACTCTGCTAAGAACATACTTCTATATTGATTAATTCTAACCAATATCAACCTTAGGTAACTCTATCTTAGTTCTCTTAAAGCAATATGAAAGAAATATTACTCTTATAATATGAGTAATTCAATTACATTGTAGGACTCAACTTAAGACCACTCACACTTTCAACTTACAAAATAAGAACTTGAACTATATTTGAGCAATGAAGTTGGATTAAGTTTTTGCCTCTCTCAATTTATTTAATTCTAAATTTGGCAAAAACTTCTTGATAGAGAAGCATTATTTTCCTTTTATATATGAGTGATGACTAGGGTTGAAATGTCATTAGACTAGAGGATGAAACTGTGCAGATGTGTGCCAACTGTATTTAGCTTTAACATCCAGGGACTTGGTCCCTTAAAGTCAGTTGCATTTCATCAAAACAAGATACAACAATTTTACCCCTTTTTAATGATGACAACCAAACCACAGAATTTTGTGCATTAATACATATTCATCACATTTAATCTTTGTGATTACTACTACTAAAGATGAATATTCACCCTATCATGCAACACCATGCATTCATTATCTTGCAGCTTAGGGACCTGGTACCTTGTTGTCAATTGATATAAAAAAATCAACTCATTTACTTCCCCTTCTCATTGTGCCTTATCATACTTCCCCCTATTAATATGACATACACATCTACAATTCAACATTTTCACACTTGGTACCTAGTACCTAGTCCCTTCCATGTGAAATTCGCACCTGGTACCTAATACCTTCCACATAAAATCAATATTTCCCCTTTTGGCATCATTAAAAAGTGAAAATAGTAAACCATAAGTAAAGAAAAGTACAGATTAGTTATCTCATGGTCACTGGGGCAACACTAACATGAAGAATAACTTTAAGAGAAAGAGGAATGTAAGCATCATACAAGTAAAGATTCATTCAAATGTAGAGGATAAGTATCATTACAGTGCATAATTTAAGTGTTCTAGAGAAAAAGCCAAATGAATCAAGAAAGTTAAATAGGATAGGGACTTTGAAGAATGGTTTGAAGGATTAGACCCAGGTTATTATTTTCTGTAGCATGGCATTGCAACAATTCTTTGGTTAAATGCCTTATCTTTGCATTCATGCTTAGAACCTTAACTGTCAAGGTTGAGACTCTTTTCTTTAGGTCATCATTCTCAGTTTTAAGCTCATCAGTGACACTTCGACTCTCAACAATCAGATGTTGTATTTTTATGTTCAATTTACTGATCTTTGCATCCTTACTAGCTATATTTAGTTGTAACTCCCCTCTCTATTTGTTGAATTTCCTTTGAAAGTTGGTGTTTGGTTTTTTCTTCACACATTGAGTTTTGATAAGTTTCTTTATACTAAGCATTTTATATATCATCCGAGGAGTTCCATTCTCACAAACAATGCTAATGTGATCAAATACTTTATTTAACCAGTAACCATAAGGTATACCATGTTTGCCATTTTTCATAAGAACCATTTTATGTATGTGTTACATCGTCAATGTAGGCAAATGATGTTCCGTCTTTTGACGAAACATTTTATATCTTTTTCTTAGGATGATTGACATTTTCAAGCAACTGATGTTGTATTTAATATTGGATTTGAGTGTTTTCAGGGTAAAGAGTTGGCTGTAGGAAAAATTTGGAAAAATAGCAGGAAAAGGTCAGTAATGGTCCAACTAGCAGATCGTCAGACATGCGATGGACCGCCGGAGTGACCATCAGATCTAAATAGAATACTCCAAGTAAATAACTTATGCAGTGGTCCAAATAGAAGACCGTCAATCTTTTGACGGTCTGCTAACTTGGCCGTCAGGCTTAACCAGAACTCAGGCTTCTAGAAGATCTAACGACAGACCATACGATGGATTGCGAGTCCAGTAATGGTCTGGCAGTATAATCGTCAGCCCTAATAGAACCTGATACTCCAGGACCATCAATGATGTCCCATATGACGGACCGCCAGTCTTTCGATGGGCCACCATCTTTATTAAGTGGATAAAGTAACCACGGCCACTGTCAAGTGACCGCGATTGCGGACACTCAGGTGGCCGCGATCGCACTTAGGGACTGCAATCACAATAACTGAGAGTAGTTCTTCTCCCTTGCTCTCCATATCACTTTTATAGGTCAATTTACATATATAAGATGAAATAACATCTCTATAGGCCGCATAACATATATAGGAGAAATATCATCTCTAAATGTCCAATATCACTTCCATAAGTAGTATCATAACGATAACTCAAAAGCCACAATCTGGAAACATCAATACAAGTTATCAAGATATAAAGTAACCTTATTCTAAGGTTTTCTAGCCTCATTTATTTCTATATCCGTAACTAAATCCATATGACATAACATAAGCTTAGGACTAAGTAGGGTAAATGATCCCACTTCTAATCCACAATTTCCATAATTAGGCATACTATGCCCTAAACTAGGCTAAGGTATCTAGTTTATCTTCTAGATGTCGAGAAATCGATATTTAAGACTAAGATAGTTTCTTCGACTAGAAACAAGGATACTAAAGTAAACTCTAAAATACTTATTACTCCCAAACTATAATACTGGCCCAATAAGGATAAATATACAGATCATGTCTCAAATTATTAAACCATAGGCCAAGAATAGAATTATATCATATCGATGCAACAAATTTATCCAAGCTAGGGAGAAGGAAATATGATTCTACAAGTGTATTAAGTAATTCAACCTATCGGTCAAAACCCCCATCTAATCCCTAAACTTATATGTATATTCAATGCGAAGTGATTCTATTAAAAATCAATCTTAACATTCACATTCACATTCACACGCAATATATATCATACATCATCCATGAAGAAGAGTAGATAGAAGCCTACCTCAAAGACAAATCACAAAATCCCAAATCATGTACCATATGCTCATCTTCACTTTACAATCCTCAAAATGCCCTCACACTAACATAATCATAACTTACTCATCAATATGAGTCGAATGATACCCATATTGCATAATTGTGCTTCAGGTTAAAAAAGAACACCAAAATCCTAAGTGGGTCCCACATAAAAATGGAGTTTACGAGACCAACCCAATGTTCACATATGAATAAGGAGTCATAACCCTCAAAGAATAGGTGAAAACTAAGCATACATTGGGCTAAAATCAAGCCCTAAGCTAAATATCAGTTTTAGGTACAAACTATAAAATTCAAGTATGAATTCAAGGAATTCTTACCTTAATTTTAAAGATAATCGTGATACAAAATGATATTTAAGCACCCAAGTCAGCCCCCATGATCAATTTTGAGTTAATACACTCATTTTTGGATTTCTAGGTCTAAATGGTGAAGGGGAAATGGTCCAAATGTGTCTTGGGGCCTTTATATAGCCCCTACCAGTTCTTAAGGGCCGCTATCACTAGCACATGGTCTGTGATCGTGCTCCTACGATCGCACTCTCTTGGTCGCGATCGCGGTTGTGGTAGATGAAAACAAACTCATTTTTGAGTTGTTCACCCTACGAACTCATCCGGAATCCAAATAGCATGATCCAATAGTGAATTTTGAGTGTAAACAAAATTTTAAATCCTTTGGAACCATAAAAAATTTCATTGGATATCGTTTAGCACAAAAATAGGGGCCCACACTTAAACTTTCACCAGTTTTCATAAATTCCACTGAATAGCCCAAAATAAGTTTGGGAGCCTTAGGGCCTGAACCAAGGTTCTCCCTAAATTAAAATCAACATTTTGGATGTGATGGAAAAGTTGAATTTTTAATTCGAGATCATTTCGATCAAATGAGGGTCCCACACTTATTCTTTCCAATTTTTAACTTTCCGACCAATATGTCGAAATGAGCTCTGGTACATTGGTACCAGAATCAGAGGTCTATCTTCAGTAAAATCTATATTTCAAATCCGTTGGCGTAGTTAGAGTTTGCATCCGAGTTTGTTTCACTGAAGTTTTCACTCAATGGCCATTTGGAACTAGTGAAGACTTCTAAACTGGGAATTGACTCTAAAAAACAAATGAATTGACCGATAACCAAACCACCGATCCCATCAACTCATAAATGACATGGGCCAACTATGAAGAAGCTCAAATGGTGAAAATAAGCATAAATATGGAAAATCACCTGAAGGGTCACTACATTATCAAAATGAAACCATTGTCGGGGAGAGAAATAGAGATTTTGCTTGTACGGTGTGATTTTTATTTAGGTGCACCCATGGTGAATTTAATTTAATTTCCTTGTTGTTTTTTTATCTTTGATTAGGTAAACATTATTATTTCCAAATCATCATAATTCATGAGGACTCACATTATTTTGGGGTCGGAGATCATGGAAGTGTCATTCATATTCCCCCCGTTAAGGAATATGCTGTATTTTATGTTACAAGTGTAATGATGCAATTGCTCTAATTAAAGGAACTTTTGTGGATGAAGTCCATTAAGACCCACATTCCCACTTAAAGGGCTTTGTGGAAGTCTGTGCTCTGTTCAATGTTGCAGATATATTCAAAGAGTCTATTTGGTTATGCCTTTTCCCATTTTATCTAATGGGAAACGCAATGCTATGGATAAGATCTTTGCCCGCCAGATCTATTACATCAAGGAAAAGTCTCACGGAGGCCTTCTTAAGTCAATACTCCCACCTTTTAGGATGTTGAAATTATGGGATGATATTGTTCATTTCCACCAATACCACAAAGAACCATGGTACGTTACTTGAGCAAGATTAAAGGAAACACTTTTAAAATGCCTCACCCATGAGATGCTGGAAAAGATGCTTCTTAAAATCTTGTATAGGGTATTGGACCAAAAAAATAAGGCCATAGTGAACAATACCTCCGAAGGATGATTCATCAACTTGCCATATTGGATTATTTCAAGATTTTAGGACTAAGTGGTAATTTTGTGTAAGGGTTGGGACATAAAGGATGTAGAAGTGGCCTTGGGGCTCCCCCCTCGTCCTTTGTATGCCACAATAAAAAAAGAATGAGGAAGCGATCTATGAAAATGTGGTCAAGGTGATGTCATGCCTCTAAGTCCTACTCGAGCATATGTTAGGTGATCAAATAGAATGTGTAAGTGTGATAAGTGCAAAAAAAGTTAAACTATGTGAAAACGTGGAGAAGGAAGTGATTAATGATAAGTTAGGTGTGGTACCTAAGAGCTCAAAGGGTTTCTATCTTGAAATACAAGGACAAGAAGGGAATCAAAGTTGGAATCGAGAAATTCTAAGCATGGCACATTGTGAAAGCAAAGAAAAAAGAGATAGAGACACTTTGGTGTGAATCTTGAGTAGTGTTCAGAGGATCAGAGAAATGGTAAATAAGATGCAAAGTGAATTCTCCTTGATCTACCAAACGGTTACATCTTACTCTACCGCCATCGAATAGCTAGAGGCAAAAGTAAGCCAAATATCAAAGTATCTCATAGATAAGAAAAGTGAAGAAATACGAAATGGGGAAGAGACAAAGGATAAGAGAAAAAGGTCAAATGATGAAGAACCAAAGTTAAGTGAGATATTGATAGGAACGCTAATGGTTAATAGTTGTCAAATTATCTCTATGCCATCAAACCTCATTAATCCTCCTTTTTGAAAATTGTCCTTGATAAAGGGAGAGAATGATAAGCTCCACAAGTTTTTTTGATAAATTTAGTACCCTTTCTACCAATATCTCTTTTATTAAGGCATTGCAAGACAAGCCGGAGTATGCTAAATTTATGAAGGATTTGATATCTAAAAAGTGACTTATGGAGGATGAAACAATAAAAGTGACACATCATTGTAGTGCCATGATGAAAAGCACATATGTGGAAAAGAAGAAGGACTTCAGTTCTTTTACAATCTCATGCACCCTAGGCATATTCACATTTGCAAAGGCATTGTGTGATCTTGGATCACGTGTAAACCTTATGATTTATGCCATATTTTAGAAGTTTAGATTAGGGAAGCCAAATCCCATAAAAATGACATTGCTCATGGACGATCGATCCATCAAAATGCCCATGGGAGTTCTCTATTATTCTCTAGTAAAAGATGACCAATTCATCTTCCTGGCCGACTTTCTTATTTTGGATTTTGCAATAGACGTCGAAATTTCTATTATCCTTGGGAGGCCATTTCTAGCTACTGGAAAGGCTTTGGTTTTATGTGGAGTTTGGCGAGATGAAGTTTAGAATGAATAATAACGAGGTACCCTATAATGTATGCAAGTCCATAAAACAACCAATAGACTTATAATTCGTCACGGTACTTGATGTTATTGATAGGGAAGTGTCAAACCATGTTGATGTGAGCTTGTTGAATGATACTTTAGTTGAGGTGCGTGGAATTGTGAAAGAGATAAAATGGAGAAGTATAATGAGGTGCTAGCATCCTTAACTGGGCATGGGTTTCACACTAAGAACCCGGTTAAGTTGGATCTTAACAAAACAAACCACAAATGTCTACCTACAAAACCATCCATCCTTGAACCTCCCAAGGTCGAATTGAATCCTTTACCACCCCATGTCAAATATATGTTCTTGGAGGAGGGTGATACTCTACCAATCATCATTGGTAGGGACCTCAACTCCTCTCAAGTAGAAGAATTATAGTTGGTAAAAAAATCCATCTAGGCCATTGGTTGAACGATAAAGGATATCATAAAAATAGCTCTCTGAATTTTTTCACACAAAATTAAACTCTATCAAGATCATATACCAAGTGTGGAACACCAAAAAAATTAAATCAGCCCAAGCAAGAGGTGGTAAAGAAATAAATCTTAAAATGGCTCGATGCAGGAGTGATATACCTATATCAAATAGCTCTTGAGTGAGACCGATACAATATGTTCCAAAAAGGGTGGCATCACGATAGACAAAAATGAAAAGAATGATTTTATCCCCGTATGATCGGTCACCAGATGGGTAGCATATATGGACAATCAAAAATTAAACCATTGGACCCAGAAAGACCATTTTACAATGCCTTTCATGGATTAGATACTAGATAGGCTCACCGAGAGATGATGGTATTCTTTTTTCGATTGTTACTCGGGGTACAATTAAATTTTTATCACCCCGAAAGACCAATACAAGACAACTTTTACTTACCCATATGGTATATTTGCATTCAAGCGAATGCCTTTTGGGTTGTGTAATGCCTTGATGACCTTTTAATGTTTCATGTTGCTAATATTCGCATATATGGTTTAAGACTCTATGGAAATGTTTACGAATGACTTTCCAATAGTGGTTAACTCATTCGAGTCATGCCTCTAACATTTGAACAAGGTGTTTAACAGGCGCGAGGAAATAAACCTTAACTTGATTTGGTAAAAGTGACACTTCATGGTCAAAGAAGGGATTTTCTTAGGCCATATGATATTGGTAAAGGTTATTCAAGTTGATCAAGCCAAGGTTTATCTGATTGCCAAGTACCCACCTCCAATTTCTGTAAAAGGTGTTTGGAGTTTCCTTGACCATGTCGGGTTCTATCAATGTTTATCAAGGATTTTTCCAAGATAGCGCACCCTATGTGTAAAATTCTTGATAAAGAATCTAAATTCAAATTTTATGAGGCATGTTGGAAATCTTTCAAACATGTTAAGTAATTTCTTATTTCAACCCCTATTATTGTGGCTCCAGATTGGCCATCCCCATTCGAGATAATATGTGGTGCAAGTGGTATTGCATTGGATACAGTGTCAGGGTAATTCAAGGACAAGCTCTTTCACCCTATCTACTATGCAAGAAAAACTTTGAATAACTCCCAAAGCAATTACCCTATCACCGAGCAAGAATTGTTGGCGGTTGTGTATGCCTTTAAAAAGTTTCATGACTATTTATTAGGCATGAGAGTAGTGGTGCACAAGAATCATTCTTATCTCATGGCTAAGAAATAAGTAAAGTCATGTATAATTAAATGAATTAGTCTATTAGAAGAGTTCAACTTTAAGGTGAAAGACCGAAAATGGTGTGAGAGTCAAGTGGCCGATTATCTTTCGCAGCTTAAAGTCAACAATTAAGAGCATGGGGAAATACAAATTGATGATGATTTCCCCAATAAATTGATCATTTCTATCGAGGGGAATAATACACTATGGTATGCCGACTTTTCCAACTATGTATCAGGTGGTTTACTCTCTGAGGGATTGAGTTACTATAAAAAAAATTGGGTTTTGTTTCATACAAAGTCATATTTGTGGGATGAGCCATTTTTGTTTTAGGAATGTGCTGATGGATTTATTAGGTGATGTGTCATAGATATTGAAATAAATGATATCTTGGAAGCTTGTCACTCTTCTCCTTACGGCGGTTACCATAGAGGAATCTAATCTAACGCTAAAATTCTCTAATAGAGATTTTATTCATCTTCCATGCATAGGAATGCAATCGAATGGGTTAAATCTTGTCACAAATGTCAAATTCATGGTGGTATTTCAAGAAGTCATGAGATTCCACTCAATTTTAACCTTGAGGTGGAGCTCTTTGATATATGGGGAGTTGATTTCATAGGCCTTTTTGTGAGTTCCTTTGTGAATAAATACATTTTGGTGGAGGTCGATTATGTCTCTAAATGGGTGGAAATTGTCGTACTCCCTAATAATGAGACCAAATGTGTTACCTTATTCTTGAAAAAGCAATTTTTAAAAGGTTCAGCATCCCTCGAGCCATCATTAGTGATGGGGGCTCGCAGTTTTGAAATTGGTTATTTGGTGCTCTTCTTGACAAGTATGGGGTTAAGTACAAAGTTGCCACTCCTTACCACCCCTAAATGAGTGGTCAGATGGAGGTTTCAAATTGAGAAATCAAGGCCATACTTAAAAAGATGGTGAATATAGGCCTTACAAATTGGGCAAAGCAACTTGATAAAGCTCTTTGGGCCTACAGAATGGCCTACGATACCCCAATTAGAATGTCTCCCTACCAATTAGTGTTTAGAAAGGCACGGTGTTTACCTTTCGAGCTTGAGCACAAGTCCTTGTGGGCGTTGAAGACGTTGAATATGAATTGGTAAGAAGCATCCGAGGCATGGGTGACACAACTCCATGAGATATAGGAGTTCCAATTAAAGCTTATAGGATTTCGGCATTGTCTATGGAGAAATGAAGAAATGCTATGTTTATTGAATTATGGCGAGAGTTCTATGTTGGAGTGAATATACTCCTCTACAATTACCATTTGAAACTCTTCGCAGAGAAGCTCCGCTCAAAGTAGCCAGGACCATTTGTGATTTCTAACATCCACCCATGTGGTACCGTTGAATTGGAAGATTATGAAGGTAAGAAATTTGTTGTCAATTATCAAAGAGTGAAGCCCTACAATGAGAAAATTCCCATGGTAGCTAGGTTAGAGTGTGTTAAATTCAAAAATATGATATGGTAAAAGGGGAGAGTCCTGTCGTAATGTTAAATTATGCGCTTGATAGGAGGCAACCCATATTGACTCAATTTATGTTTTTTTTTGTTTTGTGGGTCTTTTAATATAAGCAGTGTGTCCAAAAAAATAAGGGAAAACAGAGATGGAAAACTAAAAGTTGTGCAGGAAATAAAAAACAAAGCAAAAACATGGGAATTCAGTCTCAGTTACCATGATAGAGGATAGCAGAACATGATCGGGGACTTGTTGACATGATCATAACATTAGACTCCTGCACTGCCTACTATCAACAGGATTCTTTCTTATCCCTTATGCCTCTTAAATTTACTTCAGTAAGGGCACTTCAAGCCTTTGAGTTGAGGGTATGGCGAGGCTACCTAGGTTTTCATAGCTATGGATTAAATTTGCCCTATGATAGATAAAGTAACAACATTCTTCAGGGTAAAGCATTGTAATTGGGTTATCCACGGATACAAGGAAAGTCTGAGTACCTATAACATTAATGATTTTGGATCGCATTCTTACCCATTGGCGAAGTATGAGTAGCCATATTTGTGGTGCGCCTAATCTATAGCTTACAATATGGAACTAAGGCTTTGGTTGTAGCTATAGTGAAAATTTTGCATAGTTCAATTGAAAACAAGAAACCCCCTAGTCTAAAATTTTTGAGAAAATTATGGGCATGGATGTAAGCAACGTTGTACCAAAACCCTTTCTATTTTTGTGGCTCCATACATTTTTGACTCGTGAATAGTAATATATACTTCAATTTTGTCTCTAGCGAGAGGGACCTTTTAACTCCCTTGGCTAATTTTTCATGTCATGTGTGGTGAGCTACTTGCATTTATCTCTTGTATACTTGTGTCATCTTGAACTTGCCCCATTAGTCTTTCAAAACTAATTTTGATTATAGTTGGTTGGATAAGTGATGTTAGTCCATCTTTGTGACTTTGGAACCTACTCTAGCCTAAAAATCCTACCCGTGCATAAATTTAACCCCTAGTTACCCACTTTGATACTTTGGACCTTTCTATGGAAAACTCATTACAAGTCGTGAACCATTATTTTTATCCCTCTTTTGAACCATACCCTCCTTGAACTCCAATATGCAACTTGAGAATAAAAACATAAGTTGAGGGTGGTGAAATTTTATGGAATGACGTTTAGTTCCACAAAATTGTAAGTGAAATGCACAAAAAAAGTGAAAAGTATTGAACAAAGAAAGAGAAAAATAGGGTTGAAAAGTAGATGTAGATGTTCAATGAAGGGTATATCCATGTTGTTACCAAATGATATTCTACCCTAACCTAATCCTACATGACAAGATTATAAAGCCCTTTGAGATTACCAACCATGTACTTTCTTCGTAGTGGCGATCGAAAATAGGGACAAGCCTATGCTATAACACTTGTTGCATGAAGATTTCTTTTGAGTGGGGGTGAGTCTTGCACTTAAAATTCCTAGTTTCATATTTGGTATCTCGGTGTATGGAGTCAAATGGAGTAATGAGTAGTGAGTCACCTCCCGAGTAATGAGTCAAATGGAGTATAACTTAGCTGTGGTAAAAAAGGGAGCCATTCCTAGAGTATGATTTTTGTTACTTGGTTGCTCTTTAAAGATTTATGCATCCTTAGATGTGGCATTTTATGATAAGGGGTGTAGTAAAAATAACCTAGTACATGTGAGATGAGCTACTTAGGGTGATGACTAAGCTCAAAGTAGTTGTGACCTTTAAGGCATGAATGAGGGCTTACATGTGAAATTGTCTCATAGAAAAGGCTATTATTGCTTGAGAAAAAGCAAGGTTTTAAGTTAGGGGAGTTGATGAGTGGTGATTCTACCACTCATTCGCACTCATCATTCATGCACATTACCTTGTTTTGAATGAATAAAGGAGACATAGTTGTGATTGAATGCACTAATACCCATATTTTGCAGGTAAATAGTTGATAGCAAGGAAAGATGTGGATTGGAGCTTAAAAGGTTTAAAAGGGAGCAAGAAAGTTCTACTTGTGACTCAGAGCAAAAATGGTCTCAGTTATCGAGGTCGCGGTCTGAGCACCATGATAGTAGTTAGCTAGGCACAGAACAAAGATAGGCTCGGGTAATGCAATCGTGATCTGAGGAATGCGATCATGGTTTATAGAGAAGGTCAACATACTATGATCACTCAGTCATAGTTTCGGCCACGGTTGCACGATCACAGTCAAATCTCCGCAACCATGGCCTAGTAGGGTAAATGAGCAAGGGCAATATGGTCAATACAGACAGCTGATTCAAGATTTCTATAGAAGATCCAAACACCTTTTGAACGATGTGTGATAAATTAGGGGGAGATTGGAGAGAAAGAAATAAAGAACCACAAAATTTGGATGATGAAAAAAATAGATTGTTCATAGTTATTATAATTATTATTCCAAAAAGTATTTTGTAAAATTGAAGTGTGGAAGTGAAGATTATTTACTTTTTATTACTATGGATACCATGGAAGAATTATTTGGTAAAATTCTTTTCCTTCATCTCATGAGTAGCTAATTTCTTTAGTCTTGGGATTATGTTAACTAAAGTGTATTTGTGTGTGGGAGTTGATGTGTTTGCATGATTTTTATTTGTTGATTATGGATTCCACTATTGCTTGAGATTATCAGTTTAAACTTATAGGTGAAAACCCCGAATCTCCAAATGGGTTTGATGGGTGAAAACCCAAAACTCTTAAAGCCCTTCATCATCCTTGCAAGAGGGATGAAGGTGAATATGAGGTAACCCATAACATCTTTGAAAGAGGGTTATAGGGGGACAAGGCAATAGTGTACAATTAAGCCTATGGTCTACTATATTTTTCAATCTTAGAAATAAGTGTAATAGGAGTGTAAATCATGTCAAGAGTATCATCCTAGTAATAAGGATTCTTGATTAAAGTTTTGAGTGATTATTAATTGCACACCTATTTGGTGTTCAAAATAACTAATGGATAAAATCGTTGTGGTTTTACTGAAAGATTAACTACCTTAATCTTTAGCCTACCCTATCCTTTAGTTGATAACTAAAGCTCATGTTAAACCATTATCAACCCACATGCTCTTACTTTTAGGTAGACATAATCCCATGATTTCCCTCAAACTTGAGTTTACATAAAAGGTACTATTTAGTGTATTATTAACTAAAGATTGTTGCAAATAATTTTAAAACCAATCCCCCCCATTTTATTTTAGATGTTGTTACTGTTGTCATTATAGGTAACCTTTTAGTAATTAGAATACCTATATGATTTGAAATTTATGCTTCACTCCTTATGGATTCGACCCCAACATGAGTTAGGTTATTGGAAATGATCGCCACACTCCTCAAACATGGGAGTGAGTTGATCGTTAACTCTAACTCTTGGGATATAATTGCTGAGAAACCTATGAGGTCTGATCTTGTTTGTACTCCTGTCTCCAAATATAATGATAGAATATCCAGGAGGATGAGATGATATGAGCTTCCAATTTATCTTTCTGAGATGAATTCCAGTAGGGATAGGTCCCTGTGAAATATTGACTAGAAAATTATTGAAGTTATTCTACTTGAGCTAATGTTTGAGACTGAGATCTTCGATCAACATTCATCATTTCCTTCTGCATCATTATGCTCTTGACAATTCTCATCAACAATGTCATTCCTCTAAGCAGGAATGGGTTATTCAGTGGCATAATCTTCCTCATCACATGTCTCATAGGTTAGCATCTTAATGTTTAATACCAAAGTAGGTTATTTCACATTAGCTGCATGTAATTTTTGGCCCTTTTTACTAATTCACATTAGACATCTCCACCTTAAAGTGTCCTAAGATAAAGAGATAAAATACAATCATACCTTTCATACATGGATTTGAACAACTACATATCAAGAAGATTGTTCTGATTGCAAATCCCTTTCCCATGGCTTGTATCATGATCATTTGTCAAATTTGGAAACCAACTTGAGTCTAAGTTCCTAGTAGAAGGAGAGAGAGGTGATCAAATCTTTCTTTTCCCGTCTAGGTAATGAGAGATTTTTCATATTTTTCAAAGGTCTGAAACACTTTTTGATAGGTATTCCCTTGCTAGATATATCTAACATTGATCATCCTTTCTTTATTCAAACTTTGATAGTTTTTCTTTATGTGACCATCTTTTGCACGGTGAGTGCATAAGGGTTTGTGGCCTTTGTTTCTAACACCAATAACCACCTTTTCTTGTGACCATGTTGATTGAGTTTTGTAATTATACCCAAGACCTTTAACAGTATTAAGTTTTTTACCAGTTAAGATAGAGAGGATCTATAGGGATGAAGTCTATTGTAGGGATCTTTTAAGTTCTTTCTCAGATGGACCAGGTCCCTTTCTAACTTCTTATTCTTCTTGATTGCATTTATGAGATACTTTTGGGAATCCTCCAATTTTTCTTAAAGCTCAACTTAAAACTGTAATGCTTCTTTCTTTCCTTTACACTCAGAGGCATGCACTTTCTCCAGTTGACTCACCAAACTCAAATTTTCAAATTTGAGCTTAGCAACCTGTTTCTCAGTTTCAGATATCTGGATAGTCAAAGCTATTAATTCAAGATCCTAATCTTCTATCTTTCATTCTAGAGCACTATTCTTCTCTTTATGACAAGCACTATTAGCTTTCTTCAGTTGATTAACTAAGATTAGATTTTCAGATTTCAGCTATGCAACCTGTTCCTCAGTTTTAGATATCTGGAGGGTTAAAGCTAACAACTCAAGCTCTTGACTCTCTACCTTTTTTAGAGTATTTTTTTCTTTAGTTATTTCAAACATGGAATCAATGAACACATTGACAAGATTTTTTATTGTTCTAGCACAGTAATTCTCTATGTTTTCTGTAGTGTCAAAAAGTGTTACCTTATTTTCTTCTTCATTTTCATTATTTTCCATAAAATCTAATAAGCAATCAAAGGTCACTTTCTCATCCTCCACTACCTGCATGGAAACATCTTCCTGCTTCCCATCTTTCTCAAATTCATTAGAGGAATCTCGCCACATTGTAAAAGCCTGCCTTATTTCATAATCAGTTGCAACATTTTTTCTTAATTTTACTAGGACCTAGTACCTATTCTTTTCCTTGTCACCTACAGTTATGAGATATTCATGATAGTCCAATTAGTACATTGGACAATACTTAATAAAATGTTCAGGATTTCCATATTTGTGATAAACCTCTATAGTGCATTCCTTTTTGCTGCTACTTCCACTTCTTTGAAACAAGCCACTTTACTTCATATCTCTAACATTTATTTTTTCCAAATAGGCTACATTAGTGTCTTATTCATTATAGTTTGCTTTTAGTACCTTCAGTGTCAGATATTTTTTCATTTTTTTCTTTCTTCTTCTCTTGTTCTTGTTTCTTCTTGAGTTCGTGTGTCTTTAAATTTTAAATAAACTCATCCATAGTGAGAGTTTTCAGATTCCTTGCCTCTATAATAGCATCTACTTTGCTTTCACAAGAAGTGAAGCTCATTTGTGATAGAAGTGAATCTTGTATGCATTTCTTGGATTATTTCTCCTTTCATGGTAAAGGTTTCATACTGAGTAGTCATCAAGTCCACTTTTTAATCCATCACATCAGTGACACCTTCATGAGCAGTGCTCAAGCAATCCTAGATATCTTTGGCATTTTCACATATATAAATCCTGTTGTATACCAATTTTTTGGCCTTGTAATTCTATCGAATTTTCTTTCTATCTTCACCATCATATTCTCTCTTGCTTTTTACTACCATTCTTATCATTTCTCCTTCTTTGACGTCTTTAACGGGATATGAGAACCATTAAGAATTAAGTCCATAAGTTCACTATCCTCACCCATAATAAAGTCAAACATCCTGGTTTACCACTATCCATAATATCGCCCATTAAATCTAGGTGGTTAAGTTGTAGACTGCCCTTCTTCAAGGTTAGACGGTGCAACTATGCTAACCAAATCACTCTAGGTATGAACCTTTTAGAGTGTTCTGGCTTTGATACCAGTTTTTGAAACCCTAAGGGTTGCACCACATTGTGAGGGACCAGGTCCCTCAAAATCAATCACAGGAAAAACCATAGTAAACTAACTAAGAACACAAAATAGTGCAAGAAATGTAAAAAACACAAGATTTAACGTGGAAACCCCCTTACTCAAGGGAGGAAAAACCACGGCTTGTCCTCACAAGCACCCAAAACTTCACTATAGTCAAACTCTTGATTTTAGTCTTTAGTAAACCTAACTCTATGTTCCTCCTGCTAGCAATAACTCTACTATAAGCCTACTTTTGCAACTCTGCTAAGAACACACTTTGATATTGATTAACTCTAACTAATATAAACCTTAGGTAACTTTACCTGATATCTCTCAAAGCAAGATGAAAGGAACATTACTCTTATAACATGAGTAATTCAATTACAATTCAGGACTCAACTTAAGACCACTCACTTTTTCAACTTATGAAATAAGAACTTGAGCTATATTTGAGCAATACAAGTTAATTGAGTTTTTGCCACACTAAATTTCATTAATTCTAAATTAGTAAAAACTGCTTCATAGAAAAGCATAATTTTCCTTTTATAGATGAGTGATGATTGGGGTTGAAATGTCGTTGGAACAGGAGTCCTAAATAGTTCATGCTTCACCTGCGTAGTTTGTTAAACTAGAGGACAAAACTGTGTTGACGCGTGCCAGCTGTACTGTAGCTTTTAGCATCCAGCGACCTGGTCCTTTTAATTCACCTGCTCATAATCAAAACAAGATACATCAAATTACAGTATAATAGTCTAACAAAATATTTGGCGTCAATCCTACAGTGAAGAGTATATTCAATTTACTAAATGTTTGTGCAATTCTAAAAAGAGTAAAAGACCTTAGGGATATGCTAGTTTGGGTCTAAGAACTGTGATTGAGATTTTATTCTTACATCAACATCAATATCTTCATGGCAGGTTAGGTCTTTGTTATAGTAACCATCTCTTTATATATCAATATATTTCACATTAATTGTTTTGAACCCCAAGGTATCCATATTCAAACCAACCTAGAACCTAAAATTAGCTACTCTATCTCTAGCAATAGTTGTTAATTGAAATAAATTCAAGTCTTATTGAACTACTTCTTCTAACCCTTATCCCTATCACATGTCACTTTTATGATATTATGAGCATCTTGATAAGTGAATCCGTAAAAATTAGTCTAAAAAGTACAAAATCACTAGACAAGGAGTAGGGTAATCCATGACACAAAATCTATACAATATCGATCGAGAGGATAGGAGCTAATGGATAATGATCACCATCACTACTATAGAAACTCCAACTGACCTGTAACATGGCAAAAACCCTGAAAACAGAAATAGTAGGGGTAGTATTAGCACTACCACATATACCTGAAGGTATTATTAATCGACTAGGGTTATAAACAAATAATAATAGTAGATAACAGGAAATATGACATGACTTTAAATAAAATTTTGATTAACAAAGACCGTTCATGCATGCATTGCTATTAACACTTAGTCTCTTTGTGACATACTTGCCATTTAATTTTTTTTTGCATATATTTGTCCTTAACAATCCATTATACCTCATATTATTATTCAATTTTATGTAACACTATTTCTAACCTAGTTTGGACAACTTTACTGGGTTCACTATTTCAATACTTGGACCACTGGTGGCAATCAAGTTCCTTATTATTTAATTCTTATATAGTGTAAAAAGTCTAATCTTTTAGTTTTATATAACTACTAGTTACTAATGGCCCATGCAAGGTACGGGCCCAACAAATACTTTTTAAAAATTTATTTTAATTATTGTGATTTATAATATTTTTTAAAAATATATAATATATTATTTTTTAGATATTTTAAGTTATTAGCTATTTTAATGTATAATATGTTTTATTTAATTTTCAAATAATATATATCGCTGTTGTTGTCCAAACTTTTGTGCCATTGTTAGTCAATTACATTTTTTTTAATAATTTAAGTTTTAAATTATTGTGATGTCTAATATTTTTTTCTTCTATTCCAATTTAAGTGGCATAATGCTTAGATAACCATAATAATTAATTATGGGTGATATAGCAAAGTTACGATTGAAGCAGCGAAGCAGACATGCATTAATGACTTACAACAACTAATTAGAAGTAATGTAACAAAATTAATATAAAAAATACTTGTGAAATTCTTTTGAAGTGGACCTTGTATAAGATGTCAAGTTAATTTAAAATATCAAGAGTTAATTTATCATTTTATATCTATTTACCTTTTTTATCAAATATTATTAATTGACAAAATACGTAAATGGTCATAATAATTAATTAAGAGTGATATAGTAAAATCACGATTGAAACAGCGAAGCAAACATGTCTAAATAGAAGTGATATACCAAAATTACTATACAAAAATACTTGCACGAAAAAAATTAAATAGGCCTCATAGAAAAAGTCATGTAAATTTAATATTAAATATTATTAAATTTTTAATACTTAGATGACTTTATAATAATTTTTTAATATTAATTTTTTAGTATTTAGATGACTTATAATAATTGACTATGGGTGATATAGTCAAATTATGGGTGAAGTAGCTGAAGTAGACATATCATTAATATATAGTTTAATTTCTTTATTATATATTTTTAATTTTTAATACATAAATAACTTATAATAATTAATTAGAGATGACATAATAAAATCACAGAGGAAGCAGCTTATGAAATAAGCAGGAGAAGCAGACATAGTGACGGAGATAATAGAAGCAGTTGAAGCAGAAATGTCATAAATGTCTATTTTACTTTTTTTATTAAATATTATTAATTTTTAATATGTGAATAATATATAATAATTAATTTGGGGTGATATAATAAAACCAAGTACTAATTAAAAGTGATATAGCAAAATTACGATTAAAAATATTTGTAAATTTTATTTTAAGTGGACCTCATACAAGTCGTGAATTTCATTTAAAATATCAATAGTTAATTTATCATTTCATATTATTTTTTACCTTTGCTATCAAATATTATTATTTTTTAATACTCAGATGATACGTAATAATTAAGTAACAGCTATATTTAATGAAGAAATGATTGAAGCAGTTGAAGGCAACACGTCATAAATATTTATTTTACTTTTTTATTAAATATTATTAATTTTTTAATAGATAAATGACCTATAATAATTATAATTAGAGGTGATATAATAAAATCATGAAGCAAGCAACTGAAGAAGAAGCAGGCATATTGACAGAAAGCTGCCTGCTTCTCCTACCCTTTCCCTCTTATTAGAGAGTAAAGTAATACTTAAGACATATTCCCTAAATAACAACTATCAGGACCCAACAATCATACATAATTACCGATTTCTATAAACTACATAATCACAATGTATATATAGGAATGTACATCTAATGCATATAAGGAATGAATGTATGCAACATGCACAACTTCTCTTCCCTCTCTTATCTAACTATCATCATCAACAACATCAATATCATAAACATAATGATATATATCATAATCATCAACATCAATATTAACATTAATATCATCAGGATTATGAACATGACGAGCTTATTTTCATTATAAAATCATCATCGTTATCTCATTATTATCAATATCAATATCAATATAATCATCATCATGAGCGCAATATCAACATCATCATCATCGTTATTGCCTCATCAATAATATCATAAAATAGGTAGGCAATGTATTCATAATCACAATAAGTAACTGAAAGTAATTACATGTGTTTAATCATAGATATATGTACAAACCCGAAGGGACTACCACTCCCCCGTCACCTATACTAATCCCTATAATATCACAATCCTGTTAATATTTCTACCCTACTTCTCAATTTATTAAAGGTCCATTTATAATATGCATATGTATACCTCTTGTACTTTTATTCACAAAACCCCCTATAGTTAACATGTAATTAATTTAAGGTAAATGCCCACTCCTTAAATAGTAACACCTATATGCACTCTTAAGTCTTCCTTGCCTTCTTACATAATATTTACAAACAAACTACTAGAACTCAAGTCACCTTACTAACATAGATTTTGCATCACTCTTATGCCTTATTAATAATCTTAAAACAACATTGGATTATTGGGAGTCCTAAAAGTGACCCATTTCAATCGTAGAATGTTTTCTTTCCTCTAGTTTTTATTGTATTTGGCCCCCACCTTATACATACATGCTAATGTATGTTCAACGGATCCTAATTAACACAAGATTCATCTAAATTTCCATTTATATATCACTACAACTGGTTACAATAATAATTTCCTATAACTTTCAACCCTACCTAAATTATTATCAGTTTTTGTCCATCTAAAAGGCATGCCTGAAGACCTAAGGCATGGAATATCCTGACATTACAATAAATATTACATGCAGCAAAACCAAGTCTACTATGATTAACGATAACCCACCTCTTAGATTAAACATGCTACTATTGAGAGAAGAGAGCTATTTCATATATGTTAAGCATCTTTCCATGTTCGGTTCCCGTCAAGTGTGCATGAAAAATGCCCTTATGAAGCTTAGATTTTGGAATCTTATAATTGGGATAATGAGAAAAGATAACCTAAAAGATTTGAAATAAGAGAGAGATTTTAAAATAACTCGGGTTGTCTACTATCGAGTTACTGCTTCAATAGTTAGCTTAACACTATATTAGTTAGTGGTAAATTGGCCCAATTTATTTTTAATCAAAAATTATGTTGGACCCTATTTTATGCATGAAATAAATACCCTCAATTCCATTTGGGGCATTTTATTTATTGTAAAATATTTATAAAGAATTTTCACATTTAACAAAGTTTTGAATCATTACATTAGATACTAATTTACCTCTCATTCATCCCCAAACGGCCATGCGGAGAGGGTTAATGATTTTAGGCATGACTAATAATGGACTCTAGCCTATAATATAATGAGAGAGGACAACCCTAATCCTTACTAGCCTTCTCACCTACTCAAGTCATACCAATAACGAACTTAACATACTGACCATCTTATACCTTAGGAGGTCTGATACTATTCCACTTTTTGCTTGCCTTACTTACCAAGATAGTGGAAGGAAAATACAAAGTATTCACATGACAACTATTTTGAAATAACTTTAAATTATACAATATCGCAACGATGAAAAAGTTGAGGCAAAAATGACACAGATTTTAACACAACAACAGCTGATTTATCATAGCAGTGGTTTGCAACAACTCAAATAGGTAAGGAAATGTTTCATTTTCACCATTTTCACTCCCCATTCTATAACACTTTCAATTTTTTCTGTGAAACATCAATTTTAAGGTAATTCCTCGTCCTTACTACTTTATTGACATATTTATTATTGTTGAATTGTTGGAGCTTATCAAAAATTAAACATTTTAAATGGAATTTGGGAGCAACTTTAAGTAGAATTTTAGTGGTATTATTATAGAAAATGATGACCATATTTGATTTTCTTACATTTATAATGATTGTACAACATTTTAGGCATAATATCCACATAGTTCATGGAGAAATTTAGCCATCGAGGGGAAAAAGGTAAGGGGTTATCTTCACCTACTATTTTTTGTGATGTAGGTGTGAGTTTGAGTGCTATACACTCCTGTTTTAGTATAGGAACGTTCATACAAATCTCGCCATGCCCGATTTACCCTTGAATCTCCTATTTTAGTATAGAAAGGTTCATACAAATTTCACCATGCCTGATTTACCCTTGAATCTAAAAAATACATAGAAAAATAAAAAATTACTATAGGGTTGAGAGATTGATGGGTTGGGGACAATGGAAAAATTGTAGTAGTAAATTTTCTACCACAACGATAAGTTATAGTTATGGTAGTACGATTGAAGTAGTTTATTAACTAGTGCAAAGGTGCCTATCATTAGCCCTCCAAATTTTTATTTCTTAAAGTTTTTCAAATTTGTTTCCTCCTGTGGTACCCCATTCTGGTGCCTAATATTGTAATTGTAATGTTTCAAGGACTATCATGGACCACCAACCACACTAACATAGATTTACTGCAGTTCTAGTCATGATTGACATGCAAAAGGACATCATAATAGGTGTTTCCTCTATGAGAGGGATTTTGTAATAAGGGATGTAGAGATGAGGCCCTACACTTCTAAATTCCACTAAAATCTTTCTGATAAGAAATTGTCATGACACAATTTCTCAGGTCATAATGTCACCTACTATAACAAACCAGTAGGTAAGCCAATATTGTAATTCTAAACTACTAGTAATGGACCACCAAGAGAAAAAAAAGAAGAATGCAGAATATATATAGTAAAAGTCTAAAATACTTAAGACAGATCTAAAACCTGGTGGAATTATTACAAAAGCTTCTAATGTAATAAGATTTTAAATGAAGTACTAAGTTAATATACTATACAATCCATCTCTTAATACAACATAGATATTAGTCTAGTACATAAGAGGGAGAATAACATTACTTATAAAGTTAGGAGCTCTAATACACCCCATATTCCATGTGTACTTGTTTTACTTATATGACAGTTGATATAGCCTTATGGGATATTTAATGGACTCTGTATCTATGTTACTAGTGGTAATAAGATACATTTGAAGGAATTTCCTATTCATTTAAATATGGTACTATCAAGTTACTGTCGATGAGAATATTTAAACTTTAGGTCATTACTAGATATTTGAGTGTAAAGGTTGAAGTGTCCAAGTGTACATAAGTTTTAAGTTTACCTAAAGGTATTTTGATTTGAAAATGTAATAAAATATTAAGGTGCCTTCTTGACTTATTTATTCTAGTAGGTGAGTCACCTACTCGAGCATTATGGACCAAGTTAATCGGGCCAAGGCCAATGGATAAAATTTAGGGCCTATATTAATGGGCTACTTTAAGGCCCAAACTAAGTAAAATAAATGGAGAAGAAAATCGGCAGCCCAACACGAAAATCAACCCCAAAACGCCAATTAGTTAAAGGCCCATTTCAGACTTGAATAAAGCAAGTAGGTGCATCACATAATTTGAACTTTTGAACAACCTCAAAACTAAGTAGGTGCATGACCAATAAGTCATTATTAACTATCTTATTAGGCTAAGTACACTACCACCTACATAAATTAATTTTATCCCAAATTAATAGAAAGAGAAAAGGAAAAGAATTGGCAACCAAGGATCAATAGTTTCAGATCCAAAAAGGCCCAATACATGGGAAATTAGGTTCATCACCTACTTGGGAAATTATGGACCAAATATGGCCAAAACAGATGTCCAAGAGCACCTCCCTTTAAAAGGATTGAAACCAGATCATTTGACTTATTTTAGCTTAGATAGAAATTATCTCTCTAGGGTTTTTTATCTTACTCTATATTAGCTATACAAAAACCCTATAATTCCACTAGGGTTCTTGGGATTTACCTTTTTGCCAAGCTAAAGGTAAGTGAACAAATCATGATCTTATATTAAGGAACTATGATAATTATGTTCTCTATAATTAAATTATAAGACAACCTTTATAAATTTGGCAGTCCCATTGTTCTTAATTATTAGGAGATTTTCACTTCTCCATTGGTTTGTGAGTGAAGTAATTAAGATATTGAAGCGATACATATTAAGAGAATAAATTACAATAGAAATTAAGGTATGTCTACTACCCATTTTTTACCTATTCCTATATACATATTTTTGTAGTGGATTGTGTATATTTGTTGTTAAGAACTCAAGGGATGGTGAGTGAAATATTTGGTTGCTATAGTAAAGGATATTTGTGATTGTTTTGGAACTATTTTATGTGAATATGTTGGGGGCTACTTTGTTGATTTTGGTAAAAGGTATGAATAGTTTGTATTGATATGTAGAAGAAGAGTATAGTGATACATCACTAAACTGAATATTGTGAAAGATTACTTCCCATTCAACTTGACATATTGTTTTGAAGGTACAATGAAGACAATTATTTACGGGGACCTTAGAAGAATTTTTATTATATAAGAATGTACTTGGGGGAGAAGGGATTGAAAAAATACCCTTGAATTAATTAGCTATGGTTACTACCCGGCTACTATTTTTGTGCGGTTAAATGATGTAAATGTGTTAATTAGCTTCTAATACTAGTTTACTATATACTCTATTGTAGATTAATAATTTAAGAGGAAGGACCTTAATTTAGGGTCTATTAGAGTTGTGTAGAAAGGTATGCAAGGTTTCTTGATCCTATACTCTTTGGCATAAGTCTAACTCTTGTGTTACAAAGTAAGCTTCCTAAGTGCTCTTTCTCTCTATTAATATATAATGGCATCGTACAACCTCTGAGGTGTTTGATGATCTTATCCAAACTCCTTACGGATTTAAAGTACCTCAAAATGTGTTTGTGACTATATTTACACATTTACTCTTCTAAGTACTAGTATGATAAAGGTACTACCAACAACAAACATTATGAGTTCTTCTCTTAGTCAAACTTGATCCATTGTATTATTTAAGCTTTTGAGTGTTATATATCCATTATTGTTTCTTCCTCCCTCATCATTACTACATCAGGTATACATTTATATATCTTTTACTGCTGGTCCAAAATTTCAAATTCAATAATATCATGACCACCAAAATAATAACTTTAAAGATAAAAAAAATGATCTAAAGTGAATCTATTTGTTCTTGGATGGTATCACAGGGTGTAAGTATGTAATACCACATATTAGTCTTAGCTCAGTTCAGCTCATAGTGCATGCATAAGAGGCTTAAAACTTGAAAATTTAGCTAAGTGTTGTGGACTTAGCTTTATTTTTGGCCTCTTAATTAGTTTTATTTTTGGCCTTTAAATATTATAATTTTGTAAAGTTACCTTCCCGACCCCGAGACGTAAGTTTTTGAGTTAATTCATGTTCAGGGATGTAAGAGCATGTCTCAGGGATGTTTCAGATTTTTCAAATGAGGATTGAGACACATTTAGATTTCGTTTCCAAAACCTCACTGCAATTGCATTGAATCACTGTGGATATAGCGATGAGGGATTCATCGCATCGTGGTGATGCTCAATTTGGCATTCAAGTTATGAATTTAAATCCTAGAGGGACAGTCTTGTTTTTTCCCATCACCTCAATCCGTATAAATAGGGATGAACCTTCAATAAAGGCATTATATGCCTAAATTCCTCTATTTCTCTCTAAATTAAACCCTAACCCTTCCCCAAGTTTATAAAGTTCAAGCATATTCCCTTCAAGAAAACAAGGAAATTGTGCTTCCCAGTCCAAGAACGTTTAAGAAAAGTAAATCCTCTTTTAAGATTAAAGCTTTAAGGTATGTTTGATGTTCATCCATAGGCCTTTATTACCCATAGAATCTAATAATCCATTTTTAAGTTTAAATTTTGGTTTTTATATGTTATTATAAATTATATCCATGAAGCTCATATGAACTTTGATTTTGAATCATGGTTATCATGTGTTTTTGTTTCAATTCACCTTTGACACTTTTGGATGATGACTATTCGCATGTAACTCTATATCCATGGTTTTAATATTGAAATTATGTTATTATCACATGATTGAATAATTCCCATGCTTTAACTCATGACCCTTATGTGTTTGATGAAATGCCTAAGTGTTGAATATTGAAAATGACCCCCTTCTATGGTTTCAAAGCTTTCATGTGGTTCTATTGTTATTGCTATATTGTCATGGAAGGTTATAAATACCTGTTAGTTAGATTTTTATAGAATTTTAGTAGTTCCAAAATGGTTTTTGTTATGTCTAAGCATTATCAGTTTAGTCAGTTATCATATTAATCAAACTTAGATTAGTTCAGTAATCTGAGTCAGTTTAGTTGAGAGTAGGATTTAGCACATCAGTTTTGTTGAGAGTAGGATTTAGCACCGAGAAAAACTAGGGATTGGGGCTGACCTTCCAATTGTGGGTGTGACACTTATCAGGAATCCCTACATTCCAAAACTACATAGCTAGTGTAGGTTTTAGATGTTAACCTGTCAGTTGAGAGTTGACATATATCTCACTAGGGAACCTTCCAGTAGAGGGTGACTCTTTATTCCTTTGGGACTTTACTTTAGTGGATCCACACATCCATTATTAGGACTTGTAACACGGTACTGACACCCTTTCAAATGGGGTCATATGTTTGACCCCAATTAGCTCATATCAGGGCATGTCGGTTAAATGATATCTCCCATAGTCTCAGTCCAGTATTCATTGCAGAATTGAATTTCAGGTTTGTTTGACCATAGCATTTAGTTATTAGTATTTTAGTACTTTAGTTTACAAACTATTTTAGAAAATGTTTTATGCTTGGTCACACATTGTTGGATTTTACAGTTTTTATGTATTTATATTTAGTTATTCCATGCTATTCATTCAGTTAGTTATTATTTATGCACATCAGCCTAACTTTATCTCTCGTACTAGTACATTCAAAGTACTGTCTACATACTCATTTCCTGTGCTATGATGTTTGATATCATAGGTTCAGAAGCTCAAGCTCCTAACTGCACATAGACAGTTTAACCTATCAGCAACAGTAGTCATGGTAAGTCGTCATCTATCGAGGACATAGTGGTTTATTTCAGTTTACTTCAGTATTTTAGTAATTTCATTTATTTGTCATTTGGACTTAGTTGGGGCCTATCCCATCAACTTTTTTTAGTTGGTTTTTGAGGCTTTCAGACACTTCAAACAGCCAGTTGGTTTGTTAATCTTTTCAGTTAGATTTTCAGTATGTTTGTTTATATTTTTGACTTGATAATTTTGTTGTATTAATTTCAGCACTTAAAACTTTTGGCATTATTTAGTTATTTCCGCATATGTGTATTTTATTACTATATTATTTAGTGCTCATAGTAGGTACTAGTTCATGGGTTAACTTTTGGTCTTTTGGGATCGTAAGCACCATTGACGCGACTAAGGGGTAGCCTCAGGTCGTGACAAATAAACACCTAGCATGGGTCAATCCCAATATTATGAGTGGTATCCCAGGGGTTAAAATGAAATCCTAGCATGGGTCAATCTAAATTGTTTTATTTATGAGGACCATATCTTTGGGGTTAAAATCCCTATCATAGATCATCCTCTTTTACCACTGATCAGCTGGTCATTTGTATCATACCTTATAATTTTATAAAGCAAAGAAGAATAAATCAAAGTAAAGGATGTAATGTACATGATTCCAAAAATACAAGTAAAGGTGGTATTTTATCCTGATCTATATAGTTATATATTGATATCCGATTTGATTGTGTGTTTGTCTTACATATAGTCACTTTATGCCTTACATACTTACTATATTCTTTTACTAACATCTCTTATGGGGGACATCGTGTTTCATGTTGCATGTATAGGTACCCCAGTGAGTAAACTCCCCAATAGGAGTACATGACATCCAAAGGCTATTGGTGAATCTAGGTTGTTTTAGAGGTTTTTTGAGTTTGTTATATATATTTGGATATTTTTTTCTTGTTAAGAGTAAGGCGTGAATTTTTTACCAACTATAAATAAGTCCAGGTATCTTTTAGAGACTTTGTAGACTAATGGAAAGTTAAGCATAGTAGAATTTTGATCTTTTGACCTTATGGCTCCAACAACTAAGTCTTGCATATGTAGTTTTGGGCTTGCCAACGTGGTTTATTTTAATTGATTCATCATGTAGATAATCGTCAAAACCATTTAATATCATAGTTATATGCATGAGAAGTATAAGGTTATGGGTTGGTGCTCTCATTCCTTTACAGCTACGGGTGCCTCCACCCCAATAGACTTTGAGGCATAACAAAATTGGTAGTAGAGCTAGGTCATCCTCGGGAGTCATCTACAAAGCTATGCCTATGTAGAGTCTTGCTTATGGGTGTGTTGTGCATCACATCTCTAAGTTGGAGGCTATGAGATATTTAGTAGTTGTTTTTTTTTCCATATTTCTTATATGTGAGATAGAGCCAATGATGTAGGTTGATTTGTATTTAACCTTGAATTATTTTTTTCTCTTTATAAAATAAAGATGCCAGTTAGAAGAAGTAAGAATAAAAGTAAGCAAGTAGATGTGGTTGTTGGAGAAGTGACCAACAAATCACCACCTAGACATGTTGATCAAAGTGAGGCTCAGGATTATTTTCCATCACAGACTTGTTCTACTCCACCATCTCTAGAAGAGCTAAGAAGGAGAAGAGCACCCTTTAAATTATCTATTAATGCTACTTAGCAAGATTTAAGGAACACGATGTAATTATTGACTTATATAGATTATGGATAAGGTCAATAACAAGCTGGTTCAACTACGGGTACTAGTGGTGTGATAAGGTAGCTAGTCTACAAACATAGTATTTCCTTAAATTGGGCCCTCTCTTATTCACCAGGTCAGCTCTTAATTAAGATCCACAAGAATTTATTGATCAAATTCAAAGGGCTTTGGATGTTATGCATAATTTAGTAAGAAGATAGTTGAGCTAGCAGCATATCATTAAAGAAGGTGTGCTATATTGTGGTATAAAGCTTTGAAAAAAATAAAGGGGTATAGATGCAACTTAGCTCATTGGAAAGAGTTCAAAACAGCATTTCTTGATCATTATCTTCCAATTGAGATAAAAAATACCCGTGAAAATCAGTTCTTAAATCTTCACCAAGGGAATTTGAGCGTAAAAGAGTACAATCTCTAATTTAATTCTTTAGCCAGGTATGCTCCTAATGTAGCGACATATATGAAGGATAGAGTTCATTGTATGTGGATATATTGGACCCATATTAAGTTAGAGATTGTACTATTGCTACCTTGAATAAGTACATAGATACAAAATGTATACAAGCTTTTGTGCAAAAAATGAAGGATCAAAGTCAAAGAAGGACACAAGAGCAAGAATGGGGGCATTCTAAGAGGGCCAGATCTATGGGACAATTTTGTCATCTCAAAGTGAATCAAGCCTTAGTTTTTCAACAGACTTCCTAGACCATTACCTTCCTACTCCAAAGCAAGTTCTCCACCTCGGTTCCAAGGCTTTGGGGAAATTAGTTTAGACAAAAAAGTGAGAGTCAAGGTTCACAAGTAGTGGGGTATCGAGAGCAGGGAAGTAGAAGACAATCAAGACCTCATAGAGAGATTTATAAAAAATATGGAATGAATTATTTAGTATCATGTTGGATTGGTACAAATTCTTGTTCATTGTGTGTCATACCAGGATATATAATGAGAGATTGCCCTAAAAGAGGCATAGGTGGTATTGCACGACCTACTATATTATCTATTGCATTATTATATTTGGTTCCTCCCTTTTTTAGGGTTCAACATGTGTATAATTGTCGTGGTATAAGTGTTAAAGGGGCATCTAGCTCTAGCAATTTTTAAAATAATACATACGCTCTAGTGGGTCGATAAAATTTGGAGGCTTCTTTTGATATGGATACAAATACATTATCCATCTTTTCACATAATGTATATGCATTAATTAATCTAGGATCTATGATATCATATGTCACTCTATTAGTTGCTGGAAAGTTAAAGAAACAATACAATCACTGGTTAAGTCATTTAAAGTGTCTACACCAGTTGACGAGTCTATTATACCTAGAAGAGTTTATTGTAATTGTGTAGTAACTTCTTGTGATCGTAATGCATTGGTCCACCTTCTTGATCTAGAAATAGTATATTTTGATATTATAATATGCATGGATTGTTTTTATTCTTGTTATGACACATTTGATTGACGAGACGAGAGGGTGCATATCCATTTTTCAAAGGAGGAACCCCATGAATGGAAGGGTAATATTGGGGTGCTAAGGGGTAAGTTTATTTCTTATTTTAAAGAAAAAAATAATGTCCAAAGGGTACATATGTCATCTATTAATGGTGAGGGATATAAAGGTGGAGTCACTGACTCTTTAACTTATTTCTATGGTAAATGAATTTCTTGACTTATTTCCTAAAGAGCTTCCGAGTTTGCCTTCGGAACGAGAAGTAAAGTTTGGTATTGATGTGATCCTAGGTACTCAAATTATTTATATTCCTTAATATAGGGTGGCCCCAATAGAATTACATGAATTGAAGGAACAATTAAGAGATTTCTTAGAAAAAGGTATCATAAGGCATAGTATGTCCACTTGGGGAACACCTGTGTAATTTATATGTAAGAAAGATGGCACTTTGAGAATGAGTATTAATTACCAACAATTGAATAAGGTGACAATTAATAAAAAATATTCCTTTCCTAGAATTGGTGATTTGTTTGATAAGTTACAAAGTGCTAAGTGTTTCTCAAAGATTGACTTGAGGTCAGGTTATCATAGAGTAAGAGTGAAAGAAAAAGATATAGCTAAAATGCCTTTTCCAATGCAATATGGACATTTTGAGTTTTTAGGTATGTCATTTAGTATAAGTAATTTTAATACCCCAAGTTTGAGAGATCTACAACCATCAAAATATATGTAATTAAATTAGCTTTCAAATGCCATAAGTCTTGTTTTAATCTGATATCGTGGTGAGAAGTTATGGAAAATTTCCTAAACGTCTATCAAACTGCCAATGACAATGACTCAAGCAATGACCCATTACCAGACGTAATGAGTCTTTGTGTATATTCATTACCATAATAGTGAGGTAAACTAGAAATTCAGACCCATGGTGAAGAGTTCAGCCAATGACTCATTATCAATCTTAACGAGTCGTTAAGTGGTTATCATTGTTGCAATAGAAAGAAATAAATTAAAAAATTCCCTAATAATGGTTATTCTAAATGAATTGTGATCAAACCCAATGATTCATTAGGAGGGAATTCCTTTTCAGATCTATAAGGACCTAAGGAATAGGTCCCCAGGTCACGACTCCAGGCTGCGACTCGTGACAAGTAATAACAAGTTATAACTTGAGTCATTACAACTAGAACTAGTAATTTCCTAAATAATTTTAAAAAAGGTATTTTGGTCAATTCCCATTATTTTAATCTCAAACCCACATCATTTAGGCACAACATTATCAATATTAGTGATTCAATTCACTGTAACACCTCATAAACACCAAAAAACATTCCACTTACCAAAAAAGAAGAATTTTTCATCTTCTCCAAAATATGTTAGGGTCTCTCAAGAACAATCTCAATAAAAAGGATTTTCTCCAAGCCTTCCACTTTAGGTATATGGGGTTTTATCTATGGGTCCCTTCTATCCATTAAGTCCCAAATAACTTCTAACCCTTAAGTTTACTTTCACCTCAAGTTGGGTTCCAGGTCAAATATTAAGTTTTCTTTAATTTACTTAGTTTGGGTTTTAATACTTCCATGAATACATTTCCTTTTATGCAAGTGTCATATTCCATCTTCAAAAATCATGTATTTCCTTGTTATTGATAAATTATTGAGTTAGGGGTTGTTTTGGTAAATTGCTCTACTATGATCAGCTTTAAATTGTTATCATGTTCAGTTGCATTAGACAAATTTAGTGGGTTATATACACTCGATACGTATGAATTTAGACATATGTCAATTTACACGTTTTTAGTATTTAAGATTGTGCATGCATTACTTTTTTCAGAATAATATCATGATAAGAAATTGATTTTATACTTTAGCATCATTTAGTTGTGAGTCATACGTAGCACGGAGTGAACGTGAGGATGATGGTTTTCCCATTAGTAAGGAAGACACTGTGAGTTGCAATCCCTAAGTTCCAGAACTAAGGCACCACCATAAGTTAATAGGGCTCCCCCATCAGTTAAGGCATGGCACCCTAGTTCTTTGGGATATCAGTTTAGTAGGTCCAGGCCAGCTAGTGTTGGTACCTTTGGCAAGGTACTAGCATCTTTCCAATTGGGTTACAGGTTGGGCCATGATTTATTTAAATTGGGGTACATCAATTATTTTTAGCTCCCACAATCCTCAGTTTATGCTTATTTCAGGTTTACATTGACCTTGTATTTAGTTATTCAGATATTCAGTTTCCATCCAGTACATAATAATACTTGGTCTAGCATTCAATTTTCATGTTCATGCATTCATGATCAACGTATACTAGTTAGTTTCTCATCTTGCATACTTAGTAAATTCAGAGTACTGATCACATACTTTTTACAATATATTGTCTCATAATAAAGGTTCGAGCGCTCACTACTCAGACCGCTCTTAACATTTTCTCATACCACTCAATAGTGTTTATTGGTGATTCCTCATCATAAAAGTGCTAGATATTAGTTATTTATTTTCTTTCATTCTATTTCATTTTAGTGAGTTAGAGTTAGTTGGGAGGGAGGGGGGTTTCCCAACAGCTCATTATGTTTTAGAGGCTTTTAGATAGATGTTTAGATTTTTGTTTTATTGGGTTGTCACACAATTCTATTTCCAGCTATGATTGATAGTTAGTTTTAAATTATTATGCTTTCCACCAGTTATTTTAGATAGCTTCCACCAAATATTTTGAAAATTTCTTCAGTATTTAAGTGCATTCCAGGCCATGGGTTAGCTTAGTGTTACTTATGACCTTAGGTACTATGTTACATCTAGGAGGTAGTCTTAGTTCATGACAAAATTAGTGTTAGAGTTAAAGGTTTAAAGTTTTCTTGGGTATCTGAAAGCCGTATTCAGTAGAGTCTTATTCATGGGTGAGAAGTATGTCATATTGATAGGTGAGAGGATATGAAATATTTTAGAAAGATCTTATCTTTTTGATGACTCATCTCATGCGATAGAGTGTGAACTCTATTAAAATTTCTCTTCTAACTTATCCTCTATCAATTTACAAAAAATTCCTCCCTAGAGAACCAACGGAGAGATGAATGGGAACCAACAAGCACCACTGCCAGTTCCTGAAGACCCTTTGAATGTGCAAGTCTCTCATGCTGAGTGTAAGAATTCTTTCATTATACTATCCCAATCTATGACTACTCAAAAAAACCAAAATGACATTGCCTTAGCAAACTAAGTAGTGAATACAGCAACAGCTAGAATCCAACATTTCACTTAGATGAATCCGCCAATGTTCTTTGGGTCTAAGTCAGAGAAGGATCCACAGGAATTCTAAGATAGTGGTTAGAAGGTGACTAATATCATAGGTGTTACTTAT
Organism: Capsicum annuum; assembly: GCF_002878395.1. Lineage (NCBI taxonomy): Eukaryota > Viridiplantae > Streptophyta > Magnoliopsida > Solanales > Solanaceae > Capsicum > Capsicum annuum. The sequence goes on from NC_061119.1 coordinate 160,298,139, forward strand.
AATAAGAGATACGACCTGGCTTCTTACCAACTGCAAGTAGTGGCTCATACTTTGTTTAAGTAATGGAAGGAAGATATAGGTGTAGATGCAAGGCTAGTTGAGTGGGATGAGTTTTCTGCTTTAGTTATGGATAGGTTCTTTCTATTTTAGTTGAGAGAGTCCAAGGTGTAGGAGTTCATCAAATTTAAGTAGGGTAGTATGAGTGTTAAGGAGTATTCAATCAAGTTTACTCAGATGGTGAGGTATGCTCCAACTATGGTGGCTGATTCTAAGGCCCAAATGAGAAAGTTTATGTTTTTGTGTTTCTAAGGAGGTTGTTTAGGAGTGTAGAATAGCCATATTTATTAAGGTGATGGATATTTCCAGGTTGATGGTTCGTGATCAACAGATTAAGAAGGGGAAGATCAAAGAGAAGGAAATGGAGAATAAGAGGTCCAGAACTGGTAGTTTACATTTCTCTCAACCAAGGTCAGATGGAAAAAATTAATTTTAGTTCCATGAAAAAACTTCAATCTCAACTCCATCTTCTTCTAGTGACCAAGTTCCCAATTAATGAAAGGATACTAGTGATAGGGTACATAGCTCTAATTCCTAGGTTAGCATGAATAGTTGTCATACCAATACAATATGTAAGAGATATGGTAAAAACCAAAAAGGTAAGTGCATGGTCAGTAGTGCTGCTTGGTTTGGTTATGGAATGTCAGGCCACGGGATAAAGGATGGAGCAGTGGTTACACAGAGAGGTTGGAATGATAATTAGAAAGGTCAAGAAAACTCTTCAGCACCTTCAGCAGGTCGCCCGACTCAACAGGGGGCCACATCTAGTGCAACTATTGAACAACTTCATAATTGATTTTATGCCCTTCAGACTCAACATGGTTAAGAATGTTCTCCTGATCTGGTTACTGATATGTTACACGTATTTCACCTTCATATGTATGCATTATTAGACCCCAGAGCCATACTTTCCTTCGTGAGTCCCTTTATAGCTGTAGATTTTTGTATTAGTCCCGAAGTTCTAGAGAACCCTTCTCAATTTCTACTCTAGTCAGTAGTTCCATTATAGCCATATGGGTATACATAAATTGCCCAGTTACAGTGTCCTAGAAAGTCAATTTAATCTATCTTGTAGCATTAGAGATACCCGATTTTAATGTCATTCTTGGTGTGGATTAGATCCACTCTTGTTATGCCTCTGTCTATTGTAGAAATAGAATAGTAAAGTTTAAGTTTCCAAATGAGCCAGCCTTAGAGTGGAAGGGTAGTACCTCAGTTCCTATAAGTCAATTTGTTTCATTCCTTAAGGTAAGAAAAATGATCTCAAAAGGCTGAATCTATCATCATGTCCAAGTCAAAGACTCAAATTCATAAATCCTGAGTTTGGATTCAGTCACAATGTTGAATGAATTTCCAGAAGTATATCTTCAAGATCTGCCCGGAGTTTCTTCTGAAAGGGAAATTGACTTTGGAATAGATATCCTTCTAGACACCCAACTGATTTGATTCTACCATACTGAATAGCTCTAGCTGAGCTAAAACAATTTAAAGAGAACTTAAAAGATCTCTTAGATATGGGATTCAGTATGCCGAGTGTCTCTCTATGGGGTGCTATAGTTCTATTCATGGGCAAGAAAGATGGTTCCCTCAGAATGTACATTAACTACCATCAGTTGAACAAAGTAACAATCAAGAGTAAGTATCCCATTCCTAAGATTGATGACTTGTTTGATCAACTTCATGGTGCATATTGCTTCTTTAAGCTCGACCTCAAATTCGGCTATCAGTAGCCCAGAGTCAAAGACTGTGACATTTTGAAGACAACCTTCAAAGTAGGCTATAATAACTTTTGAACATGTAGTTATGTATTTTGGACTAACGAATGCTCCTGCAGCTTTTATGGATTTTATAAACAGAGGGTTTAAGAAGTATTTGGACATATTTATTATATTCTTCATAGATGACATCCTGGTTTATTCCCAAAGTAAGAGTGAACATAAAAATCACTTGAGAATTGTCTTATAGACTCTTAAAGATCACTAGTTATTTTCTAAGTTTAGTAGGTGTAAATTCTAGTTTAAATTAGTATCATTTCTTGGTCATACAAACTCTTCACCCAATGACTGCCCTAAGTGGAATTAACTCATTCTTCTTATTAGCAACCAGAGTCATGCCCCCTTTCTTGGGCACACATTGCATGGGACTTACCCACTTATTATTAGAGATGGGGCACACTACCCCTGCGTCAAGCTATTTAATAATTTTTTTTAACAACTTCTTGCATCGGTGGATTCAATCTGCGTTGATCCTCAATAGTTGGTGTGCTCTCTTCTTCAAGATGAATTTTATGGGTGGAAATACCCGGTGGGATATTAATAATATCAGTAATCATCAAACCTATAGCCCTTTTGTATCTCTTAAGCACACAGATAAGGGCTTCAACCTGCTGCTCACCCAAGTCTGCTACAATAATCATAGGTAAATTGTTTCCACTACTTAGAAACACATACCATGGATGGCGCAACAACTCCTTCAATTCCAACACCAATGGCTCTTTAATGGATGGCTTAGCTGGTGGTGTTGCACTAATTTTGAGGTCAAAATCCAACTTTTTGGGAGCATATGAAAATGCTCCCATTCCTATTAGGGCACAAAATCTCTCCTCATATTCTTCAATGCCTTCACTATTAAAGTTCATCAACACCATAACCGAAGTTTCAACTACAAATTTCTTCTCAATCGACACCTTTTGCTCATCTTCATAATATACATTGACAATGGAGAATATACTCATCTCTTTGTTTTGCTTCATTGATGGGCAAACATCGAATCGAACTACCTTATCATTGAGACTAAACTATAGCTCATTCGCTCGTAAGTCAATCAATATACTCCTAGTTGTGACGAAAGGTCTACACAAGATTATGGGTACCTCAAAGTCCACCTCGCAATCTAGGATCACAAAGTCAATACGGAAAATAAAATCGACCACCTTCACAAGCACATCATATAGTATACCAACTGGTCGCTTCACTGATCTGTCTGCCAACACAAGTCTCATGTTAGTAGGCATGGGATTTCCCAAACCCAACTTCTTATAAACTTCCATTGGCATCAGGTTAATACTCACCCCATGATCATACCGGGCATTCGCCAAATCTAGCGATCCAATAGTACACAGGCTAGTAAACATTCTAGGATCCGCTTTCTTTTACACTAAGGATCTTGTAGAAATGGCACTACAATGGTGAAGATTTTCCACCAGATCATAGCTCACCATTCTGTTCATTGTGACAAGATCATTTATAAATTTAACATAGCCAGGCATTTGTTCTACTTCCTTCACCAAAGCCACATTCGTAGTCAACTATTTTACCATTACCGTGAACTTTCTAAATTTTGTGTCATGCACCTTTTTCTTGAATCGATAAGGAAACAAAGGGAGTAGTTTTGGCATTACTTTTACCACTACTTCTCCATACATTCCCTTATCTTTTTCTAACTCATCAGGTTGCTGATGGTTAGATGAAATGTCATCACTATCTAGCTTCTCATACTCCACTGGATGGTTTTCTTCTACTTTCTCATCCAACTCAACTACATCATCAATCAGCAACTTGCCCACAGTAGGGCTCGGTAATACTTTATCACTGCGGGTAGTAATCACCATATAAGATCCATGATTTTGAGGGTTTTTCACCATGTCACTTGGCAAAGTACCACTCTTCCTTCGATTAAGTGCTGCCAAAAGTTGGTTTATCTGCTGCTCCAGCTATTTTATAGAGGTTGAATGCGAATCAACTAATCAACTCAAAAAGGATAAGTCACTCTTCATCGTTGTTACCCAACATTATTAAACTCCACCGCTTTCAATAGCTTCTCTATCATGTCTTCTATGGATATCTTACCAAACTAGTAGTAGCATTATCATAATTTCCAGGAGGCATATATAGTCAATTTATGTCGTTCTTGTTTTTCCAGCTCCCTTGGTCATGATCTCTGTAACTAAATTTATCATAATAAGTTTGACCTTGATTACCTTGGCTATTGCCTCAAAAACCTCCAAGTTGTTCAGATAATTAGCTTTCTCATTAGAATCAGAATCAGCTCTACCTTATAACCTAATGGCTTTCACCTTTTTAGTCTTCCCAAATAGTAAATTCTTAGTGAGTAAGTCCTCTAGGTCTTCATGTGCACCATATCTTGGTCGTACTCTTCCTCTTTCTAATGCTGCTCTACAGACATACCACTAGACATAGTAGAGCTTGCTGCCACAGAATCCCTAGTATTCTAAGATCTACTTGTCTTAGCCAATCGCTCTAACATATCTGTAGCCTCAGTGAAGGTAAGCTCTTTGAATGCTTCCCTGAAGTATTGTCCATGGATGGTTTGGTGATAGAGTTCAAGGCATTGTAGAATGTCTCTATTAAATGCTCATCAATCATCTTGTGGTTAGGACACTGTGTCAAATTCTTCTTGAATCTCATTTATGTCTTATGGAGTGATTAATTTAGTAACTGCCTAAAGTTGCTAATCTCGTCCCTTAACTGTAACATCTAGGAAGGCGAAAAGAACCTTTCTAAGAAAGCTCCTTTCAATTGCCTCCCATTTATTATAGAATTAGGAGCTAACTCATTCAACCACATTGTTGCCTCCCCGGACAGGGACAACGGGAATCACCATAGATAAATTGTATTCTGTCCAACTCCAAGGTTGAAAAAAGATTTGCAGATATTGATGAAATTCACCAAGTGCATATTTGGATCATACCTTGGAAGCCCACCAAAAAACCCTTTAAGGTTTAACTACTGTATCATGGTGCTTGTGATCTTAAAATTTACTCTTGGTGCTAATGGTAGTGGAGTAATTTCTCCTGTAGCACCAGCCTCATCCAAATTTGTATCACCTTCCTCATCAGCTGTAAACTACATAGCAGGTTAGCCGTTTGCTCTTCCTCTAGCTGGTCAATTTCTATTCACTGGCACAACTACATTCTTAGCACACCTCCTATTAGAAGGCTCAATCAGATCATCATCTCCCAGGTCCTCCTCAACTAGGTTAGGAATACGAGCTAGTTGACCATCATTTTATTGATTCAATTGAGCTCTAGCCAAGGCAGCTAGTTTATTTGCATCTTGTTGATCTTCCATTCTGCCAATTAATTAAGGTTCCAAATAGTATGGTAATGATGGTTTGCCTGATCTCCTCATATGTGGCATGCAAAATAAAGATACTGTAATGAGTAAAAACAACCAAAAAAAAAAATTAGGAAACTTGATGAAATATCAATTAATTCTCATAAACTTAATTAGTAACCATATTCCCCAGCAACGCCCAAAATTTGATATGCCCGAATTAAAACTCTCCTTAGAAAGCATAAGCGGTCATCGTCAAATATAGAACCCAAATAGGTTGGGGTCAAATCCCATAAGGAATATTGTGCAAATTAAACATTATGATTATTAATGTATGGTTGATCGAAGATTTCAGAGTAATGGGGGGTTTGTTTTTTTACAGTAAAGTATGATTGTAGTAGACCGTGTTCCATCTAATGAGTATACTTGTAAATTTTGATTCAATAAGAATGAAGAAACTAGGATTATGTTCACCAAGATGTAATGGCAGTCAAGGTTGTGAGTTATCCTGAATTTATGCGTAACCAATTCCAATTGCAAGAATTACTGAACTCTAAAGTTCATCTATTTGTTTCTCAACCTTGATAGAAGATTAATCCATAATTCTCTCGAACTTAAAGAGTATATTAATATGTTCAATTGATTTCTCAAGTGGGTTGATCCTGTTAAGGCATCAAACCTTAACCCGAAGGTTAAAACCTTTGGAATCCTTGTAAATCTCCTCTTTTTCCAACACACACATTTCTACTCAAACAAGTGGTGTTATTGGGCTCACCCTTCAAGTTTACAACAAAGAAAGATCATAAAAATGAAGAAGATTTTATATAATTGTAATTAGTTTCAGAATTTAGGTAATCTCACAACCCCAAACAACCAATCATATCAAGGCTCCCATAACCCTAGTTATGGAAGATTTATCCACACATCATAATAAGAGAAGAAGATTTCATTGTGTTTCTCAAAAATAACTTAGAAAATTACTTACAACAAGATCCCAAGAATTGTTCTTGATCTCTAAAGAACAACACTAAATAAAAATGTTCAAATCTATAATTTTTGCTATTTCTCTGAGAATAATAAGTTACAAGTTGTTCAAAAGTAAAAAAATAGATAAAAGGTGAAAGAAAGATACCTAATCTAAACCTAGACTGGGTATTTATATGTTTCCAGGTACTGGGGATTTAAAATTTGAACTCATTATTTTCGCATCACGGTTGACGACCAAGTTGATGGTCCATCACTTGGACCATTTGAACTCATTTATTTCTTCATCTATGTTCTTAACTTAAAAACATTAAAACCCAACATCAAATATACTAATAGTTGCTTAAAGACACTCAATTATCCCTTGTAAAAGATGTAAAATGGTCTGTCAAGAGCCAGAACATCATGTATGTGTAATGAATGTTTTAATTGGACTTTAAAGTGGGATATGTAGCTAAGTCGTGAAATTGGAGTTCGAAGGACCAACGTTGGAAACCGCACTAGCTAGTGCGAGTGTTTATATGACCGATAGGTTTGAGTACCCCAATCTAAATATATAAATATGTGGTTTGAGTCCCCCATATTATATACATTGGTGCTTAAGTCACCTTGACTATTCCAGGAGGTTCTAGTCCTCTATAAAGGTATATACAGATATGAATATTCTTTGTTTTGTGCGGCTACATACACTGGGCCCATCCAGCTAGGGGAGAGTTAGGCCTATATAGACCATGGTTGCCTTGTTATATGAAGGTTATGCTACATAACTTTGATAAATATTTTTTAAAGTTCATGCTAAGCCTTGTTCCTACCCTGTCACGGTATATATATATATGGATATATGTGATTACATAGGGTTATTTGATTTTCGTTTGAATGATTACATACTTTTATTCCTCTATCCCTAATTTATATGCTAGCGCTCCAACTATTAACCATCTCCGGATGTTGTATCCCCTCGTGATGCTGGAATCAGAACTTCTTCTATCAGGTGCTCGAGTTAATTCATAAGTTGACATTAAAGTGGTGAGCTTCCATAATTCGAAATACTTCATTTCATGGTCCTTATTTCCTATGTCTTAGACCTTGTTTATACTTTGTTTTGGCTACTATCAGAGGCATGTCCCGATAGTTTATTGGCGTTCAGTTTTGTAGAGGCTTCCTTGGATTACTGTAGACTTTGGTGTTTTAGTTTGGTTGATTTTTCTGTGACGGACAGTTGTTCGGTTATATAGACATATTATGAACCATTATTATTTTTATTTTATGTTATTTTGTTATATGTTCAAAATTCATTTGACACTTGAAGTTGTTATGTTTGTACGATTAGGCGAAGGGGGTGATCTTTGGTCCACGTGGGACTTGAGATACCCTTCATGGCCAGGCCCTGATTTGGGTCGTGACCAATATCCCAATGCATACCACCAGGTCTCTGGTATTCAACCTTAAGCTATTGGCAATTTAGACACTTAACCATAAATTTTGTGATATTCTTCTTCATGTCATTCCACCAATAAACTTCTTATAGATCATGGTACATCTTAGTGGCTCTTTGATGAATAAAATAATGAGCACTATGATATTCTGTTAGCATCCATTGAATTAAGTCATCCATATTTAGAATATATAGTCTACCCTGAAAACGAAGAAATCATCTCCCTTTTGGGAAAAAAATGCAACCTTCTGACTCTGGACCACTTCTTTCAACTTCAGAAAAATAGTATCACTATCCTTCTTTTGTCACAACTCAATTTATGGGTCATGACAACACCTAATAAATCCCACCAGTAGGTAAGTCTAATCGTAGCCCGAAGCTAATTATAATAGGCTAACTTGGTGGAAAATGCCCCAAAAGGTCCTATTACAATACAATTCATAAATAAGCAAGGCAATAGAAATAGTCTGAAAGGTTGCCATAATATAGAATACCATCCCATGACCTGGTATAGTCCGTACAAGAGCCACTACATTACACCATAAGTTCTAGAATAGTCAATACAATCTGTCTCAAATCCAAAGACTAGACATAGATAAATAGAGAGAGAAGGTGCAAATCCGACTCTAAGAGCTCACTCTATCTCTAAAATTCACCACAACATGATCCTTGAATCAGCGACAACAACTAGTACACAGATCCACACAAAAAACGTATAGAAATTTATTATGAGTACCAAAACTACGGGTACTCAATAGGAATTATCAGCCGACTGAGCTAAATCATAATATAGATACGATAAGATGGAAGATAAAATAACTAAGTCAAGAAAAAGGGCAAACCTGGTAGTAAATCCAACATTGTTGTACACAATTAAATAAATAAATCAGAACAATAACATAAGAAACATGCGATTAAAACTGTTGACACCTAATTTTTACCTTCCACGACAAAGTTTAATTTTTAGTTTCTTCGATTTTAAATAAAATTACAACATTCATTTTACCTGGATAACAAATTTTTTTCAAATATTTATCTAGGTAATTATATTATTTTAAGTAGTGATTATATAATTTTGCATTTACGTGATTGTATAATTTTGTTACTTAAATAATTATTTTTACAAAAAATTAGATTTTTATCAAGGGCTATCTTGAAAATTGATTTAAATTGGCAAAGACTGATTTTGATATATTTTGTTGTCAAAAATAGTTTCAGAAAAATATGTGTTTGATTTTAGTAAATTAAGAAACTCGAAATTAAATTGGGTATTAATTCTGTCCAATTACAATTTCGTTTAGCCAATTTATTTAAATTAGCCATGATTGAAAATAAATTAGTCATAATTGCAATGCAACTGGGCAAATAATTTTAAATTTGGTTAGAATTAGATAAAATAGGCTAATTTCTAAATTAATTGGGGTTATTTTTTTATATAACCCCAAAATCCTCTTATTTCACCCAATTCCCAAATTTCAGCCTAACACCAGCCCAATAATCCCCCTTCTAAATCCAAAATAACCTCCTTCTCTTTTTTAATTAGGCCATACTATACCAGCCCAAGCCAACCTCCGTCCAACAACATAACTAGCAACTGAATCCCTTAGCCCAACACTATTGCCTGACCCAACCCACATCTACTTCAGCCTTTACCAACCAACGTTAATAACAACACAAACAACCACCGACGATAACAACAACTTCAACCAAAAAACACCTGTGTACACTAAAAATCAAATGCAAATTGACCCGACAAAACAATACCCAAACTCACAACCATTAACGACAACAACAAAAATCCAAAATTATCCCTAATTTTAAATTTCAATTTTTTTGTACAAACACAATACCATCTTGTTTAACAAACCCTATACCTTCTTAAATTTGAGTTTTGAAAATGTCCATGAATTTCTATCCCACATCATCAATTCATCATCAGTTTAGGATTTTGGGATTTCTATATAAACCCCTCCTATTCACTTTTTAAAGGAGGTCTTTTCTTGGAACCAAAAAAGTGGCTAAAAATTCTATATTCCATTAGGATTTAGACTTCTGTCCCCAACCTAGAGTTTTGAAAATTTTGGTTTAAGTTTTATTTTTCTTATCATTTTAAAATCGAAATCAAGTTTATGAGGTCGTTGTCAACTCGCTATCCCATTTCTCTTCTTTGAAAAAGGTAAACTTATTTTTCTCTTTTTAATTCTTTCATCATTTCTTTATAATTTTCATCATACTAGTTGCAGTTCTATATTGATGGAGGAATTTTTTGCTATAGAGTCGTTGAAGGCCATAGAATTTTGTGTGATGAAGATTATATTAGTTATTTGTTATGTTGTGTTAATGCTCTTATCTTAATCGTTAGTCCACTATTTTAGAGCTTCATAATTTTTGTATTAAAAACTTTTTTTTTAAAGCCTGTAGACCATGATTCCGATGTGTTGATAATCCCGAAGCCATAAATCCTATTTCAATATGGCATGTTAATTATTTGCATAGTATGTGAATCCATTCAATCTTCAATTTAGACCATAGAGGTCCTTCAACTCAAGGACGAGTTGAAACTTTTTGATTGATTAAGTTTTAGTGGACATTGTAATTTGTGTCATCTTACATTGACCATAACTCTTAGTATTTGTCGAATTAGAGAGCCTACTATGTGTCAAATGATAGGTCTTTGAGTTAGCTTTCCAATGATACCAATTTTGCTAAAATCCGACACCCGAACAAGAAGTTTTGGCCTTTCAAAGTAGTAGGTGGCGCCTATGTAAACATAGGTGATAGCATAGGTGGCGCCTATGTAAACATAGTAGATAGCATAGGAAGATCCTATGTAAAGGTATCAAGTGACTTAAACACTCCATTTTTGGGGCAAAATGGTCATTTTCCACCCTTACTTAGCCCTAAACACGAAATTCAGTTTCCAAAGATCCCTAATTACACCTTCATTCATCAAAATTATTCAAGACATCTCTCTAGGGTTTCAAAATAAAAACCCAAGAAACTCAAGATTCAACCGTGGATTTTAGAAACTAATTGCATATATGGAATCCTCTCAACGTAGGCTTCAAGAAGCACCTAATATTTGAAGAAATTGAGGTATGTGGGGTTATCTAAAAATCTCATGGGTGTAGTTTTATGAACATGCATGCTTTTTAATGAGGTTTTTCAAAAATACTAGTAACTTGCTCTTATTATGATTTCTAAGTCATTTTTTTAAGGTCATGGGAATTGTTTGCCTATATACTTCACTAGTTGAAATAATGCATATGTGATTTGAGATTTTACATGGAAGTTTGATAAATATGAATGATAAATTGCTTTCAAATTCCCATGATAATGTATTAATACCCCATATTATATTATGACCAACAAACGAGAGCATGAATTTGAACTAATTATTGTCTACTACTTGTAAATGATGAAAACATCTTGATTTTTACATGATTATACATATGTAGATATGATGTTGATGACTTACAAGTCGGGTATGACGATACCCTACAAATAAGATATGTGATTGAATCAGATGAAATTTAAATACATTGATTTTACATGAGACAGGTGGATGCCCGAAGAAGGCCTTTAAGTGTAAGGGCTCATCGCTGGAAATCGTGTTTGCCGACATGGGAATTTGGTACCCTGCTTTGTGATCTTGCGTACCTGGCTTTATGTCATTCCCAAATTGGGACTATGGTTAAGAGCCCTACTTTGTCATCTTGTGCACTACCATTGGGTTGAGACACCCTGCTGTGTGATCTTTTGTGTCTTCCCCTCACGTATACTCTAATCTCAGCGGCAACCGAGGTTTGACAGTTGGTATAAATATGATATGTAGGGTATTCCATCTAGCTCAGCTGTATTACATTATTGTTGAAAACAATTACATTATGCCCATGTGTTTTCAAATGACCTGATATAAAACTGCTTTATAATGGCTCTCAACTATATTTTGTAAAAATATTATGTTTTATTTTGATATCTCTGCGTACCAGTACTTTTGTATTGACCCCCTTCCTCCCAGGTTCGAAGGCACAGTCTAAGGGTCAAAAAAATTAGTAGATTCCTCAGACAGATTTGCAGAGTCACTTGGTGAGCCTTCTATATTTTGGAAGGCTAAATTATTTAGCAGTGTCATTTATCACTTATGATTTTTGGGTCTACTGGGGGCTTTGTCCCAATTTTCAGATCGATATTTATTTCAGTCATGTAGTAAAGATTTTGCAGACGTTATAGAGATGTTGATTTGAGATTTTGGGACATTATTTCCTATTATTACTTTCATATGACTTGACCATGTTTTCTGTAATGTTATTATCTTCCACATCTCTTTATAATTTGAATTATGTGCATGATTACCAGACAGATAAGGGTGTTTCGGGCCTTCATGGTTCAGGATACTCGTCATGGCCAGGGCCCCGATTTGGGTCGTGACAAACTTGGTATCAAAGCACGGTTCAGGGTCCCAGGGTGTCTGCGAAATCACGTCGGGTAGAGTCTTGTTTATGGGTGTGTAGTGAACCACACTTATAAGCAAGAGGCTACAAGGCATTTAGGAATGTCTTTTTTTTTTATGTTCTAGTTCGTGCAACAGAGTCAAAATGTTCTTCCTTCATACTCTAATTCGTGCTATGGTGACATCCATATGAAAGTAAAATCATCCAAAATTCATTCCTTACTCGAACGTTCTCAACCCGTCACATTACTGGGGTGATTCAAGTACAGAAGTTTAGAGTCTAAATGGTATTGTCCCTTTGGATCGCATCATATAAGATTTTAAAATTGTTCAAGGACTTGAGAAGAGTTCGTTATTGCTTTAGAGTGTATAGGTTCTAGTGTGAACCTTGATCTTGACAAAATCGTGCTTTTCAGCCTTTTGTATTGAGTATATTTGGCCATTTTTCAGAAATTTATGTTGCAGATGTCATGCTTAAGGGAAAAGATATGTACTAGAAGTATTGGAATAGTATTTCCAACCAAATAGTAGTATAAGTTAAATTGTCAGTGTCATGACCTATTGGTAGCTAATAGCGTGTGTGGATTGTATGATAATCTGTGGGGGAAATATTTGACTCAGATTTTTTAATCTATACAAAGTAAGATGTGTATTCTCAGATTATGGAATATTATGTGACAAGTTTCGATCTCTTGAATATATTTTATCATTGTGTTGATGAAACTAAAAAGTCTAGTGAAGCCGTGTGGGGCTCTTTCGATTCACTAGCATAGTTGACTTGTCATTCATCCCATTTTCTTGTTAAAAAAAATCAAAGTCTAGTGAAACCATGTGGGGCCTATTTTGATTCACTAGCAATTTGTCGTTCAACGTGTTGTTCTTGTGTTGGTTGAATATATGTATACTGAATTTTTTTGCATGAGATAGAGTTGGTAATGAAGTGATTCGTCCTTGTGTGTTATTAGTAGATGGTAGAGAATGAGTTGTTGGTCAGGGTGATTTATTAGTTGCTTGAATGTGAAAATAGCTATATTAGCGAGTAAGTTATGATTATAGACTCATGGTTATTTGAGGAATTTAAAGGTAGTGTAAATGTACGCTTGGGTAAGTAATTGTGATGTGAAAAAGCAGTATAAGTAGATACAATTGTACGGGGTTATAATATAAGGATAAGGTTGAACATGTCTATTATGAGGTTTTAACCCCCTTGACCCTTTTTTCATTGGTAGTTCTAAACTAGTGCTACTTGTAAGAAGGTATGTAGTAGATTTTTTAGATATTTGGGTAAAATGTCCCAATTTGATGAATTAGTATGTTTATATTATGTTGCATTCTTCATTGGTTGTAAATGATTGATACTAAACTATAGGCTTGAATTTAAATGGCGTGGTGGTAAATAGTGGCAAGAGATTGATGATGCATGTGTTGTAGGATTAAATTAGTAGGCTTGAGGTGCTAAAATAGTACATGCTAACGAATTATGATAAGGAAAACTGTTAGGTCATGATCGATTATTGTGGTTATGAAGATCTAGTGGACTAGTATTTTGTGATGTTTATTTATAGTTTCCAAGTAATAATTTTGTGTAAGGTTTGGTTATAAATTATGCATAGCACTAGATATTAAGTTGGAATAGTTGATGTCCATGAAGGTGGATATGATGATTTCTTGGTTAATGATACTATTTATATAGTAATGGAAGTGATCTAATAGGCTTAAATGGTGTATGAGATCGCTTAAGATTAAGTTGATTCGTAATGAAGTATAATGTTGTAGGTATGGTGGGTAAATATGCCCAAGGCGATATGGAGTTGTGTCATTTCTCTAAGACTATTTATTACATGTTGCATGTGACTAGTGGTACCGTTGAGTTGCGAGTTAGAAAAAGACTAGTTAGATGGTATATGGTATTCTAGATAGCTAAGTTAAGGAGCCTTGATGGATAGTGTTGAGCCTTTTGATTTGATCTTGATTCTCATAGTAGAGGGATATAAATTTAGAGTCACAATAGTGGTAGGCTGTGTCGAAAGTGATATGGTTCATCAAAGGCTTGGTGATATCCATATTAAGAGTTAGAATTTAAGTTTGAGTTTTGAAGGTTTAACTGATAGAAATAAGTGTGCAAGCATTATACTATGACTATTGGTGGCTATGGAAAGATAAAGTGTATCCTAGAAGGTAGTCATTCAGGTTAAGTTCTATGATATACATGCATTATCATTTTTTTTAGACCCTAGAGTGCAGTAAGTGTAGTTCAATTAAAATCTGGTAAAGGATCTCCGAAACTCTAAATGATGACGTGAAGCTGAGGGGGAGATGATAGAACTAATGACCAAGTAAGGCTCTCAAATTCTAGTAGTGATGCACTATGATTTAGAACATCAGGAAGTGAGCGTGGATCTCAACCCATTCCTACCTCAGTGTTTTTTTTAGTTATCCGGATGCTTACTCATGCCTTACGATTCAGTTCCGTGATCATAGTTCATGATTCCAGTATATGATAAAGAGAGTCACGTACTCTTCCAGTTCAAAGATAATGAGTTCTAGTTCATTCAAGTAGTCAGAATCACATTCCTTATGTTATGAACTCTAGTTTAGGTCTTGCAACTCATGACGCATGTACTCACTCTTTATAGTGTGCTTAGTCCCATATAAAGATCTTTTTACGCTTAAGGGTCTTATGTTTTAACCTTTTAGTGACCCTTCCTATGCAATGATAGTGGTGATGATGTAAATATTCTTGTTGATGGAAGATCATAGTATGCTTGTTTAGACAAGGCCATAAGTATGAAGTAAGATTCGGGGTCAAGTTTTTGATACATGTGATGGTTAGTGGAAAAGTTTGTGTGCGTATGTCTTAGGGTAGCGCGTGGGAGTTATATTGACAATAGTTTAGAAACTATGTGAAGTATGTATTTATGGGTGGTTTCGTTGAAGTTAACATGTTGTTATAAATTAGGCTTGAATTACATTTTGGGATTGTAGTGTACGGGCGCAATATGTATTAGCGACTTCATATTAAGAGTTCAGAGTAGTCATTGAAGTGGTAAGGCATGCTATACTTAGGATGTGATCTTTAAAGGAGATATAGAAGGTGGCATCATATGGTTTAGAATAATAGTGTGGTCTGGCATGTTGTATTATTTTTGTGACTTAGAGTTAGGCTTGATCACGGCGAAGGGATTAATTTATTTTCGACACTAGTAGAATGATTTGTCAATTCTCATATAAGAATTTTAAGCTGAGTTGAATGAATATGATATTTATAGGGAATAGTATAGTTAAGGGATATTCGGGAAGTGCTCTAATCCTGAAAGTAAGAAGTTGTATTGCTAAAGGTCTGAAAATTCTATCCTAATTTAGGAGTTATATGTCTATATTCTAGACTGCAGAGTACTGTCAATGTTGTGATTTCCTCAGTTGGATGTCTTGTGTAATCCATACCTAAGATTCATGGCTTCCTATTTCCGCTAGAATTTCTTTAGAGAATTGTGTTGAAGAGATACTCCAGTTAAGTATGAGGGTGTAGTACAATTCAGTCTGTATGGCCAATATGTCAGTTTAGCAATCAGGTTCGCATGACTTGTTTTCTCGTCTTTGCACTTATTCATTCTACTCAAAATCTCAGACATGCTACTATTCCAAGATAGAGTATACCAGTAGTTATGAGTATATCCCGGTTCATACGTCATGTATTAAATTCAGATTTCAGATTCAGTTATGATTCAATTCATAGGTGCCCTGTGCATTGCCTCAGTTTTTTGAGTATCTTATTGAATTGAGCATTCATAGAGGGACATAGGGTCCCAAGGGGGAGACACCCTATTCAACTGCATTCATAGATTCTTATTACAAGCTCTGCACTAGTTGTCATTGCGTATTCAGTCATACGTTCATATGTCAGTTTAGTCAGATATGCATGTATTAGAAATGTATGTCCAATATAAAAGTTCAGCTTAGCAGTGTATTCAATTCTGCGTTTATGAGAACAACTCAGTAACAAATCCATGCATCACGTATGCATGTTAATTATGAGAATTCATCTTATGAGTAGCTTCAGTCGTGTATTCCATACATCAGATATGCATGTCCAGTATAAGAATTCAGAATATCAGTAGTTCCAGCCATATGGTCATGTTTCAGATCAGTGTATTCTTTATTATAGGACATGTTGTGTCCGTGTTATTCCGTACCTCTAAGCTTCAATATTTTCCTACCCATCATTCGAGGACGAATGATCCCACGGGGGAGATAATGTAACAGCCCACATTTCAGGCTAAAATATAGACCATGATTCCGATGCATTGATAATCCCGAAGCCATAAATTCTATGCCAATAGGACATGTTAATTATTTGCGTAGTATGTGAATCCATTCAAGCTTGAATTTAGACCATAGAGGTCCTTCAACTTAAGGACGAGTTAAAACTATTTCGATCGATTAAGTTTTAGTGGATGTTGTAATTTGTGTGAGCTTCCATCAACCATAACTCTCTATATATGTTGAATTACAGAGCCTACTATGTGTGAAATGATAGGTCTTTGAGTTAGCTTTCCAATGATACCAATTTTCCTAAAATCTGGCACCCGAGCAAGAAGTTATGGCCTTTCAAAGTAGTAGCTGACGTCTATGTAAACATAGGCGATAGCATAGGTGGGACCTATGTAAACATAGGGGATAGCATAGGCGGCGCCTATGTAAACATAGGCGATAGCATAGGCATCGAAAACATCTCCACCCAATCATAAGAAACATCTTTCATTCGATAGACAACTAATTCAACACTCTCCTCCTCTGCCACATACACAATCTGAGTGATCTTTCTCGCTTCGTCTAAATATATTTGTGGGTCTTCACCTACTTTTAACCCAAATAACTCAGGTGGATTCATTCGCATAAAGTCACGAACTTGGGCTGAAGTAGAATTATTCCCTTGCGGAGATGGAATAGTAGCCTAGGTGTTGGCTTGAGCATTGGTGGTGACCGCCTGGGCTAGCGCTTGGAAAGCTGACCAAAATTTAGCGTGGGACACCTTCTCACCTAAAGAATCAATAGTTTGAGGTCGTTCATTGTTTCTACGAGCTCTACGAAGAGGCATTTTCTGTCATAAGAGAGTATGAATTAACACCAGAGAGAAATAGTCATAGGCACCATAGACTCTTGAAAGAAAGAAATAACCTTTCCTAAAATGTCCCATAGCCTCTTGGGAAATATAGAATACAAAAGAGTATGAGAGTCAGTACTTGGGAATGTACTGAGTATGTGGGGATGGATGCAATATTTTAAATAATATCATAAATGTATTAGAAAATCATGCATGTTGATAATAACAACTCTCTTCGCTTGAATTATTAGAACATCATTTTTGGAAGTCATCAGTAATAACATATGCTTCATAAATCTTGTAAATCATTTAACTCAAGTCAAACTCTTTTACTCATGACTTAGAGTGACTCGGTAACTCAAGGTACTTAGATCATTATAGACTTGGGAGTTTCTTATAACCGACATAACTGCACCATGGGAGCCACATGGAGTCCAACGTTTTGCCCTCCTAAGGAGAGAGCCCCATATTGGTGGGAGCGTCGTACTTATGCCAGAGAGTACAACCTCAATTTCACAATCACCATCCCACACTCAGCCTTTGGCCCACAATTATCAATATCAATCCTATGGTGGCATGTAGTTTCAGAGAAATACAAATTTCCTGCTCGGTGCTAAATACTCCTCCTAGACTTAGCTCAGAACGCGTTAGGAAATCCATCTTAATCAATATCAACTCATGGGTCTATTACAAAGAACAAAACATATATATATATATATATATATATTTCATCTGTAAATCATAAACATCTTGTGGATTCCTAACTTGTCTCAACTCAACATAATCTTTTTCAACATCAAGTACATTTGCTTTTTGAATCATTTTCAAATATCAAAAGCTTCAAGGAAACATCATAGGACTCAATCTTGACTTTCAATCTCAAATATCGATATATATATGTATTCAATAGTTAAATTTCTCATGGAAAGGAATAACTCAAGACACTTGTCTTAAATCGCTTAGAAATCATCAATACGTAATGACAATATACAACTCATGGAATAAATTCTCAATTTAAGAAACATGATGGTGAAATAATCATAAATATCAAACTTATTCAACTCAAATCTCATAAATCATAAATAAAGAAATTTGGGTGTATACCCCACTTGCGAAATCATGTAAATCAATATTAGAAAGTAAATCTTTAGGCACAAGAACGAAAGGAGTGTTTTTCTTCATACCCCACATACCTTAGACTATAATTTTGGAGATGTAGAAACTTGTTTGGAAATTCTTTCTCACACTTGTAGACCAAGATCCTTGTTGCCTTTGACTTGAGAAACTTAATTCTCGAATCACTTTGAATATCTAATGAAGATTCTTGAAGTTATTTGAAAAAAGATTAGATTTTTGGGTTTTGGAAAAACCCTAGTTTCTAGATATTTCTTGGAAGAGAAAAGGAGAAAATGAAGGGATATTCTCTACTAAGATATATATATATATATATATATATATATAAGACCTTATGGGGCGGAAATGACAAAAATTCCTTTTTGAAAAAGCTGAAATTCGCTGGTCGGGGCCTATGACGGTCGATCTGACAGTCTGTCAAGTCTCTTGACGGTCCACCAGATCGTCCATCACTCGAGTTCTAAAACTGGAAAATTATGCCTTGACGTGATGGTCGAAGTGATGGTCTGTTAGGAAACTGATGGACCACCAAGTCATCCATCACTCGAGGGCTAGAAACGAGACATTCTGTCACGACCTGACGGACCCCTTGAGAGTCCGTCAACTTTTTGACTGTCCACCAAATTGGCCGTCACACGATGTCCTGAAAAAGGAGTCACTAACTTGTCTTGGTGGGGCACTTGACAGTTCACCAGGAACCTGACGGTCCACCAGGTCGACCGTCAAACCTGGGTCATCCAACACCGTTGAGTACAATGGCCATAACTCCCTCGTCCGATGTCGGATCTCGATGAAATTGGTATCGATGGAAAGATTATTCAATGATCTATATGATAAAAATTAGTAATTATAGAAATACAATATGTTGTAAATATAAATTACTTTGGAAGTCATACATATCCACAAAAAATATGGATTTAGGCTTAGGAAACGATCGGGGTATTACAGCTTTAAATTCATGAAAGATCAGACCTCATGTTTTGGTAGTTTTATAAGTGATTTAGACACATATTAAGGCCTCAAATCTCCTAGCCTATAGAAAAGTCAAAAGATCCCTTAATGATTAAATTCTTGTGAAGAATATACAAATAGTCATATTCAAATTAGCATAACTTTTGTTAGACTAAGAATTTTTTATCTTAAGACCCACTAACCAATATATAATTTAATTATCTTTCCAATGATACTAATTTCACCTTAATCCAATATAGGTGTGAAAAGTTATGGCCAAAATGCTGAAGCACAGTTAAATCTGCCCAAACTATTACTAGTAATGTCTCATTATGGGTCGTTAAGTGGGAATCGTAGCCTGCACAGTAGATACTAAAATCAAAATATTGATCACGACTCTAGTCACACATCGTGGCTTGACCCTATGAGTCGTGACCTAAGTCATCAGGACTACTTCCAGGCAACTTTCAAATGGTTTCTAATGTTTTTTAGGTATTGTCCCACTCTTTTAACACCATAACTACGTTCTTTAAGCTATTTTAAGATGAATAAAAATCCAAACCAACACCAAATCCCTCATTCTTGACAAAACACCAAATTACTTGATAAACACATGATTTTTCTCTTCTCCCAAAGCAAGAAATTAGGGTTTTTCATCTCTAAGTACAAATCTCCAAGACTTTAATTCAAGAATTAAAAGTAATCAGGTATGTGGGGTTTATTCAAGGATATTATTTCATCCTTGTACCCCAAAACGTTGATTCTAAAATTGAATTCATGTGATTTCAATTAGGGTTCATGCCTAATTTCCATATTTTTGAAATTATGACATTATCATGTGATTTAATGTTTAGTTTGCACAAGAATTTACTTTTAATAGAATGAGAGGATTTTTATTATTTTCACTTGAAGTTTGATGAGTTGATAAAAGACATCAATTTGAGCATTGAGTTTGATATTTTTGATGTGAAGTTTCTATGAAATAATGCATGATTTCGAGTTCAACCATAAGTTATTGATTTTACAATAAGTTTAAGTTTATAAGTTTAATTTACAAGTATTACGACATGATTAAAGTTTAGCTTGATCTTATGATCTTTAATAAGATATGAAATCTACAAGTTTCCTCATGAATATGATTTAAGTAAGAGAAGCATACTTCGTTTTCAGCTGACACACCCATATGTTATTTTAATGTTGATTTAATAAATATGAGCGTATAAGTATATATTTTGGGATTAGTATTTAAAACTGAGAAGGGAATATTGGTTTAGCGCATCCTATTTCCCTGAAAAAACTTGCCCCCATAGGTTTAAGGGACCTCGCCAAAGAGTGTCTTCTCACCCCATTTGGGCTAAGTATAGTTATAACCTTATGTTAAGATTCTATTCCAATGGTAAAGGTAGACCAGCTCTCACCAACTTTGGTAAGACGTTGGACTCCATAATAGCTCACATGGTTTATGTTGGTTATAAGAATCTCTCATAAAAGTAACAATTTTAGAAACTAAGTGCAATGACTCACTAAGCTTATCAAATTATACTTTGTTATTCATGTTTTATGATATTTCAGCTTCCAATTTTATTCATTGCCAAGTTGAGTCCTTTTACACTTAGCATGTATAACTTGAAAGTATGTTCAGTTTCAGTTTTACTTATTGCATTCACCCTCATATACTCAGTACATTCCGAAAGTACTGACCACATATATGTCTGTGTGGCTACATTATTTTATAAGTCCAAACCCATTGATAGCCCCCTGAACTTGGTACGATCTTTCACTTTGGCACCTCAAGTGGAAGTTGTTCACTGTCTGTACCTCATGTAGCTGTAAGTGTGTCTTTTTGACACCTTTTGCTGATTCAGGAAAGAGAGTGTATTACATTTGCTTTTAAGCGCATTTCAGGGGTATTTTCATAATTTTTTCATCTTCCTTCTATTTCTTCCTCACTCTTTCGATTCATTTTTTTCCTTTCCTTAACACATCCATACAAGAATTTCTCCTTCATTGATAGAATTAACAAAGAAAAAAATAGAAAAAATTTAGAAACAAGGTTAATTCACTATTTGAGAAATAAGATTCGTTGATTTCCCTTTGTTGATTTTAATCATTGTTGTTTCTTAAACTGAGTTTCCTTCTTAAAATGATTTTTCATTAATTGATCAAATCAACAGCAAAAAAAAAAGGAGAAAATCAAGAAAATAAAATTCACCATTTTTGTGAATTTAAGTTTATTTTTTATGTAGAGACTGTGATGTTTCAATTCACAAAGCTAATGAACATACAAAAAAATATAACAGATTTCTACTAATTATGTTAAGATTTCAATAAATTCTTCACTTTACACTTTATTATTTATTGGAGATGATATCATATTGAGGGTTGGAAAGTGGGTGGGGGGTGGATATCTTGGGAGCGGGTAGGTGGTGAGGGGGTAGGTGGGTTGGAGAAGACGGATAGGGATTGGTGGAAGGGGTGAAGGGTAGGTGGGTAGGCTGGAGAAGATAATTGAGGGGTGAGGGTGCGGGTAGGAGGTAAAGGGGGTTGGTTGGGAGTAGAAGACGATGGGGATTGGTGGGGTAGGGGGAATTAAATTTTATAATTTTTTTATAATTGTTTAAGTTAAAAATGTCGTGTTAATATATGATTGGTATGTTTTTATTTTAATTAAAAATAGTTATTTAACAATTAATTTGGTGAAAAATAACAAATGTCATAATATTATTGGTCACTTTACACGCCATCGGCGCATGTAATACACACATGGTATATTTTTGATGATTTAGCAAAAAGTTTCAAAATAACATCTGTGTATGCTATTTGAGGTGTCAAAAGTGAACAACGTCCACTTGAGGTGCCAAAGTGAAAGATCGTGCCAAGTTCAGGGGGATGTCGATGGGTTTGCCAATTTTATAATGTAGGTACCAGTTGTAAAGCCTAACACCATGATTAGACAGTACACAACTTCCAGCCAGCAGATGATGAGTTCTCTTGATTCGAGGACTCTAGTCAACTCTAGTTCTAGTATTATATTTTTATTCAGTCGTATTGATTAGGGATTAATGGGGGTCATGTTCCGGCTACCGATAGTCAGTATTAGTAAAGGCTTCATAGACCGTCAATCAAAGTTGGTGTATTTACTTTCAGTTTTCATTGTATAATCATTGTTGTAAGTTTTTGAACAATTTTGTATTGAACAAGTTTAGTTAATGACATGTTTTCCACTTATTGTTTCTAGGTTTATACATTTATTCAGTTGCTCTTGAATTATGCTAGTATCATGGGTTAACTTAGGATCACTTATGGTTCTAAGATCCATGTGACTTCCAAGGGGTAATCTCGGGGCGTTACTATCGTAATCAATCGTCGGACTTAAATCAGTACATATACTACCAATATCAAATCAATAGCTGGAATCAAACTGGCATACATATCATTAATATCATAACTATCGGGTTTTACCATAATTAGCATCAAGTCCCAATATCAAACCATCATGACTATGAAATACTTGGTCTCATCAAGCCTCAAAATAAGCATTTAAAAATATATAACAAGCATATAAAAGTCTACCAAAACTAGTTCAAGTCTTGGCCTAAGGTGGGTCGAAGAGGCTCACTTTTAATCCCCGAAATCCATTATAAGGAAACTCTAGCCTAGACTAGAACAAGGTATCTAAATCCAATTTTAGATTTTATGTAAGTGTTAATTAGCCCTAAGATAGAAATTCTACTAAATAAGCAATTAAACCAACTATGCCCAAATAGCCCTAAAGGTCCAACTAACCCAAGTAATGTAAATTCCATCACCAACAGCTAAAAACCATCCCAAATCTAATATAAAAAACATACCATGATACAGTTCAATCTATGAAGAGGGGAAAAACCTAGCCTACCTGGACGCCGAAGAAAGCTCGAAGAATTTGCTAAATCATTGATTTTCCCTTTTGAGAAGCTTCCGTAAGGTGGCATACTATCAAAATCATAATCTACTCATCAAAACCAGAAAAATGATACCCATATTGCACTATTGTGATTTGGGTCTAAAATCACCCAAAAATCTCATGTGGAGCCCATTTATGAAAATTACATTATCAAAACCAACTCAACATCTCTCTATGCTCAAGAAATATTTATCCTAAAAAATAGGTGAATTATGAGCTATATTAATGATAATATCAAGTCACAAAGATTTAGGGATTTGTACAGAAGAAAAGGGGAAACAAGCATGAAAATGAAGGAATGATACCTTAAATTTGAAGGAAAATCATGTAATTAATCTTTACCAAAACTCAAAAACCACCCAAAATTGCTATTCCCAAGTTATCCCACTCGTTAGGGTTTAAAACTCTTGAGAATGGATGAGGCATAAGCAAAAATAGGATGAATGGAGTGTTTATACCCTTCCCAGGTACACGGAAATCGTGTTCGGAATCTATCGATCACAATCGTGATACCTAGCCATGAAGGGTAGAAGTCGCATATGAAACATAACAATCATGTTTGTGATACTGGCCAAGCTGTCAAGAGTGTCTCTTTTATGACTTCATATGTTATTTATGTAAAAAGTTACTAGCATCTGCCAGATCTTGTACGCGATCCTTGCCTTGCGATCGCCAGCACACTAGCACCAGCCACCAACCTCTCAGGATTTATTTGAAATCCCATATAAGCAAATAAACTTTGCTACCATATCCAATTTGGTGTTCTAAACTCAATGACATAGTCAAAATTTCTATTTGAGGTTGTTTCGATGAAAAGTGGGTCCTACACCCAACTTACTATTTTCTTAACTAATTATCAATAGCTAAAAATGAACTTGGGTACCTCGTGACCCAAAAAGAAGGTCCACGTAGCCTAAAATTGATATTTCAAAGTTATTCGATCAGTCGGAATTAGCATATAAGGTCATTTGATTGAAGTTTTTGCTCGGTAGCTAATTTTAACCAGCGAAGACTACAAAATAGGGAATTTTCTCTAAAAACCAAATGAATATTCCAGTAACCAAATTGTTAGTCCCAACAAGTCATAAAAGACTTGGGGAAGCCTTAAGAAAGCTCTAATGGCAAAAATAAGTAGAAATACAGAAAATGCCCTGAAGGGTCATTATAGGTTTTTCATTTACCTTAACCATCAACAAAGATTCAGAATCATTCCAAACTAAGTTATTACCTTTGAATAAATCAACCAACAAGCTCCTAGTCTAGAAAGTCCATGAATCTCATGAACTAACTCTTTATTTGTATCCTTTATATAGGCAACACTTCCATTCGACAACTTACAAAGAGTGTTAGCCTTAGCATTAACTTTACCCAAATAGTACAAGACACTCATATCATAGTCCTTTAATAACTTAAAACATCTCCTTTGATAAACATTTAGATCTTTATGAATGAATACATACTAAAGGATTTTCTGATCTTTGAACACATCTACTGAACCCTATACACATAATGCACTCTAAATCTTTATGGCAAATAGACTGTTGTTAACTCAAGATCATGAGTCTCGTCTTTATTCTTATGAGAATTAAGATTTTTAGAGGCATATTCTATTACCTTTCCATGATGCATTAAAACACAACCAGAAAATTTTCTTGATTTCTGGTCTCTAGACAGGATATGACTTGGGGAAATGACTCATACACTGGATTACGAGTGGTATGAGTTAGTCATATGTTGACCAATATTGGCTGATGGGTTGGATTTGGGTTCTGTAATAGATACGACTTTTGTGGTATGATTCATATCAACGGATACGAATAGTTTGGTTACTTTACTTAAATTTATACTTGGTAGATTAACTTGGATCTTAGTACGAGTGGCTTACTATGAGCCGTAGGACTACGTACAAGTCATACCATGGACTCGTATGGTGGGCTGTGTTTAATCCCCTTAGGATTCTATTCCGCTAGGGGTACAGATCATGGATACTAGTTGTATACCAAGACCTGACATAGTTTGGGGTGAGTCATACCTTGTACAGTGATCAAGTTTTTCCTCAAACTAAAGACAAGAGAAATACCTTAATTAGTAAAAAGCTGGGGATAACTACCACACATATCAGACTTAACTGCCTAAGTAGCCTTATCTATAAATCGATGTCTCCCTTGCGCCCTAACCACTGAAATATATATAGAATGCAACCGTATAACATCCCTAGCTAGAATGGAGATGGGCTCATCAACAAAGGACAAACTCTTATCTAACTGCACTAAATCCCAATGAATGATATGAGATTCATCCAAAATATAGCACCGTAGCATGGAAACGTGAAAAAATAGATGAACAACTAATAATTATGGAGTCAATATTAACTCATAAGATACATCTCCAATAGTCCAAAGAATCTCAAATAGGATAATATACCTCGGTCTAAGCTTGCCCTTCTTCCTAAACCTCATCATGTTTTTCATGAGCAAAACATGAATAAAGACTCGATCACTAACACCAAATATCAAGGCATAAATTCTATGATCTGCATAGCACTTCTGCCTACTCTTGTCTGCTCAAATTCTATCCTGAATCATCCAAAATCTATCAAAAGACTCACAAAGCAAGTCTAATCCTCGGGGTCTAACCGCAGAAACCTCAAATAAATTGACTGAAGAGCGAAAATACCAACCATATAAAGCATCGAAGGGAGCCTTCTCAATACTGGATTGGTAGCAAGAAAGATGCTGCTTACACTGATGTCCAATGTCTAACGCACAAGAGCGGAGCATATCCTCCATAATCTGGAAGTCCACTTCGACTTCCCATCTATCTAGGGGTGAAAATCTACGCTAAGATCAACCTGTAACACCCCAAAATCAAACTTCATGTATTGGTATTTTGATAAGTGACTTAGACATATATTAAGGCCTCAAATATTTCCTAGCTTACAGACAAGTTAAACCATCCCTTAGCAAATAAATTCTTTTAAAAAATATAACTATAGACATCTTTAAATGAGCATTACAATTGGATTACTAAGAATTTTTTAGATCAAGACCCACAAGCAAATAAATAATTGAATTAGCTTTCCAATGCCACCAGTTTTGTATAATCCAATATCATGATTAAAAGTTATGGCCACATTATTGAGGCAATGTTAAAGTTGCCCAATGACAACGACCTTGATAACGACTCATTATTAGGCATAACAAGTTGTCTGAGGGACTCCTTTCCATGGAAGTAGGGAACCAAAATTTAGGTTCCATACCATAACTCAAGCAGTGACTCGTGGCCAGACATAATGAGTTGGGCTCAGAATCATCGGGACTGCTACCAGGAGTTTTCCAGATAGTTTTAAGTTTTTTTTGGTATTTTTCCACTCTTTTAGCTTCCAAAACTATGTCGTTCAAGATTTTCTAATCCTAAATATAAAGCCTAAAAAACTCCAAATCCTTCATTCTCAACATAACCCATGAATTACTCAAGAAACATGTGATTTTCCACTCCTTCAAAGCATAAAAGTAGGGTTCTTCATCTGTAAGTTCAAATCCTCATAACTTTAATTTAAGAATTAAAAGTAATCTAGTATGTAGGTATTCAATGAGGACCTCCTTTTATCCTTATGCATAAATTATGATTTTGATCATGAATTTTATGATCTTCATAAAATATGGTTTTACCCAATTGTTACTCCAAGATTAAATTCAATCCTGCATGATATAATTGTCACTCATAAGCATGTTTAATGATTATTCATGGTTTTATAGGGTCATATTATATCATTTACGCTATTCTCAAATCTATGCCTAATTTACTTGATAATAGTTAAGATTTCAAGCATATGATCAAGCTATATGAGATTTATCTATTTCAAGGCTATTAAGCACTATTTATCATGATTTTGTGGATTGCAATCCATATTAGTTGACACACCATGTTTTCCCATTAAATTAGTATTTTCACACACTTAAAATTATGAACCCTTGGTATGTTAATAATTTATGATTTTGAACTCATGTTATGAAATTTCCATTTTTTCTATTATGATTAACTTTTAATATTATCATTTTAGTTGCATTAGTCAGAGCTAGTGGGTTATGAAGACCCTATATATAGGATTTCATGTATGTATCAGTTGACATATTTTGAGTACTTTAGAATATGCATATGTTGCTATTTTGATGCGTATTACTATATTGAGAATAAATATCTATTTTTAGTGTCATTCGGTTAGGAGTGGTACTTAGCACTGAGTGAATGCAGGAATAAACGCTCACTTATCAGTTAGGTTTGAGACCTTAAATATAACTCCTTAAATTAAGAATGAAAAAGCCACCATAGGTTATAAGGGATCACCTGCCTATTAGGACTGACACCCTAGTCCGTCGGGATATCAGTTTAGTGGATCCATGCCAGCCAATATTAGAACCTTTAGCAAGGTACTAGCACCCTTCTAAATTAGGTTACAGGTTGCTCTCATTTTCTTAGGTTGGGGTCTTTCAGTTATTGTTACCTCCTACAGTCCTCAGTTCATGTTTCATCTTAGATTATGCATGACCTTGTATTCAGTTATTCATTTTTCATTTAGTACATGCTTATGCTTGGTCATTGCATAAATTCAAATCCCACAGTTTCAAAACCAGTATTCACATCTGACCCTTAGTTTTGTTTTACTTTTTTTTATATTAGGATTTTTTCAAACTATCATAGCTTTTACATACAGACATATTTTAACAAATGCTTTATTTCCTTAGTTTTAAAGCATGTTTTAAGTATTTTCTTGACTAGTGCATATTTCACATACTCAGTACATTCCAAAGTACTGATCGCATACCTCTTTTACCTATATTTTATTATATGATGTAGATTCAAGTTCTTACTTTCAAGATCATAGTTAGGCAGGTCAAACATTCAACCAACAGTTGATGAGTTCGAGGACTCAAGTCAGTTGTAGTTCTTGTATTGTATTTTCCTATTCATATGTATTAATTAGAGATAGTTGTGGTCATGTACTGACTACCTATAGTCATTATTAGTAGAGGCTTCATAGATAGTAAATCAGATTCATTTTATGTAGTTTAAGTTTCCCTTTCTTTCTAATTATAGTGTTGTAAACATTGAGCAGTAACTTTTTAAAATAGCTTATCTCATAATTAAGCATTTGCTTAGTTAATTAGATTATTTACTTGTTTTAATTAATTTCTTAAGCATTATGCCAGTACATGGATTAGTCTAGGATCACTTGTGGTTCTAAGCACCGTATTATGACTAGGGGGTTATCTTGGGTCATGAAAAACTTGGTATCAGAGAAAAGTTTCAAATGTCCTAGGGTGTGTATGAAGTCATGTCTAGTAGAGTCTTTTGGAAAGGTATGGATATGTCTCTACTTTTCTTTGAGAGGCTACAGGGAATTTAAGAAATGTTTTTTTAATTTCATATCTCAGATCTTGCAGTAGAGCTGTTCTCTAAGATACCTTATACAAATTTTTACATTACTTCAGTTATTCCAAATATGCCTTATTTTTGAGGTAATAGAAATAATCAATCTTAAATTCCTACTAATAGTGTTTTCTCAGACAATCCCCATAGATAGTTCTGAGATTTTATGTGGGTAAGTCCACAATCTTAGAATGATGGATTTTATCTAATGGGGAGAGGATAGACAAAGGAATAAAGTTAGGTTATTAGATTCTAGTAGTGATGCAATTGAGTTCTAGAGCAACAGTAGGGGAGGAAGATACCCGACCTATTCTTATTTCGATACAAATTTTTGTACTTTAGTCATTACAACATCTAATCATGCTGTACAAGTCAGCTCTATGATCATAGCTCATATTCATTCACTTTATATAGAATTATGTATGATCCCAGATCCTAGTATAAGGAGTGCCATTTCACTCAGAAGCATGACTCATATTCCATAAATTTAGGAACTCCAAACTAAAGTCATATAGCTGATGACTCATGTACTTATTGTATATATGTGCTCACTTTAGATCTATTTAATGAATCTATGCCTTTGATACATATTCTTCAGGCCTCAGTTAAGCGTCAAAGTTATGTACAGTATTTTTTCATAATTCAGGTCCTTATTTTCTAACCTTTTAGTGACCTCTCCTTATGTAAAAATAATGGTGATGAAAATAGATAAGCAATGGTTTATATGGGAGAGAGTAAATGTTCCTTATTAGGGAAAGATTATTGTATGCTTATTTTATCTAAGGCTATAAGTGTGAAGGAAGATTGAGGTAAAGATTTTGGTATATGTCATAGTTAGTTGAGAATTCATTATGTGTATTCATGGGGGTAGTGTATAAAAGTTGTTATTGATAGAGGTATTGGAGAATATGGGAAAATTCCTAGGTGGGTTGGATTCCTAGAAGTTCATATGTGGTTATAATGTAGGCTTGAATGTCACATTGGTATATAAGTAGATAAATACATTGTGCACTAGTAGATTCCTAATAAAAAGTTGAAATTAGTTGTTAGAGTGGTAAGGAGTATTATTTTTAAGATGAGATCTTTGAAAACACACAGGATATTGAATCTTTGGTTTAGACTAGTATTAAAAGGTGTTATGTGTAGTACCTTATGACTTTGAGTTAGGCTTAAATATGGTGAAAAAATTTAGTTCAACGTAGACTTTGGTAGGAGTTATCAATACCTATGCGAATATTATAAGTTATATCAAATGAAGTGCAGTATTTAAGGGGAAAAGTATAGTTGAGGTAGTATTTGATAAGTGTGTTTAAGCTTGAAAGCTAGTAGTTGCATTTCCTAAGGCATAGTAATTCTATCCTAGCTTATGTTTTATATGCCTATATTTCTTATTATAGAGTTATAGCCATGTTGCAATTCCTTATTTAGATATCTCACTTAGATCATACCCAAAATTCTTTGCTCCCAATGTTATTAGAAATTTAGACAAGTAGTGTTGAAGGTATTAAATATTCCTTTTTCCAGTGACTCTTAGAAATTTCACGTCATTAGATATCACTTTACAGTTCTAAATATCCATTAGTTCTAGGGATACTTCAGTTGAGTTATAAACTTTATGTATGAGTTAGTCCATATAGCCAACAATTTAGTTTCATGAATATGCCTATTCTATGAGTTATTTTTTTATTTTCATTCATTCTATGTGTAAACTCAATTGAGTCCTTACTACAATTCTAAATCACTCCTAACCATAACAGATTCCCAGATTTAGAATTCGATGTCATGTTAATTATCCAACTTTAGAATTCAGCCAGATAGTACTATGGAGTTCCCAAATTCTCAAACTATTCAAAGTCTTATTTGGAAATTTAATCATCAGGTCCATATTCAACTCTTAGAATTTTATGTTAGGGATTACAACTCTTTTCCTATTCTTTAAGACTAGTTAGTCTTCATTCGAGGATAAATGGTCCCAAGGGGGAGATATTGTAACACCCTGAAAATCCAAACCAATATTAGAATCATGCTTCAAGTAAATACAAAATCAAACCTCATGTTTTTGTAGTTTGAATAATGACGTAGACATATATTAACACCTCAAATATCTCTTAGCGATTAAATTCTTGTGAAGAATATAACTATAGTAAGATTTAAACAAGCATAATTTTTGGGTTACTAAGAATTTTTTAGCTGAAGACCCACCAATCAATAGATAACTGAATTAGATGTCTAGCTCTACCAGTTTTTCCTTGATTCAGTATCAGATGAAAAATTATCGCCAAATTACTGAGGCACTATCAAAGCTACCCAGTGACAATGACTCATTATCATACATAATGGGTAATCTGAGGGAGTCATTACCACGGCAGTAGGGGCAAAAATTTGGGTTCCTAACCACAACTCAAGAAATGACTCATGGACATACATAATGACTCATTTCCAGAGTCGCCAGAACTCTTCTAGGAGTATTCAATATGGTTTTTAAGGATTTTTTGGGTCTTATCCCACTCTTTTAACCCTAAAACTACGTCGTTTAAGATATTCTAAGACTGAATATAAAGCCTAAGCAACTCTAAATCCCTCATTCTCAACACAACACACATATTACTCAAGAAACATGTAATTTTCCACTCCTTGAAAGAAAGAAATTAGGATTCTTAATCTCCAAGTTCAAATCATCAAAAGTTTAATTCACGAATCAAAGTAATCAGGTTTGTGGGTATTCAATGAGGATCTCCTTTCATACTCATTCTCGAATTATGATATTTTTCATGAATTTTATGATCATTATAATATAGGGGCTTCCCCAATTGTTACTGCAAGCTTAAGTTCAATCCCCCATGATATAATTGACACTCATAAGCATGTTTTAATGATTATTCATGGTTTATTAGTCATATGTTATATCATTCAAGCTAACATCAAATCCATGCCCGATTTACATAATATTAGTTAAGATTACAAGCATATGATCAAGCTATCTGAGATTTATCAGTTTCAAGACTATTAAGTACTATTTATCATGATTTTGTGGATTTCAATCCATCTTAGTAGACATACCATGTTTCCCCATAAAATTTAGTATTTTCACAAACTTAGAATTGTAAAACCTTGATATTTTGGTAAATTCATGATACTAGACTCGTGCTATGAAATTTTCCTTTTTCCCTATGATGATCAACTTTTAATATTATCATGTTTAGTTGCATTATTCAGAGTTAGTGGGTTATGAACACCCAATACCTAGGATTTCATGCATGTATTAATTGACATGTTCTGAGCACTTCAGATTATGCATATGTTACTATTTTCAAGAATATTACTATATTGAGCATAAATATCAGTTTACAGTTTCCTTCAATTGGGAGTGGTACTTTGCCTCAAGGGAATGCTGGGATAAAGCGTCACTCGTTAGTCAAGACTGAGACCTTTAGTAGAATTCCCTAAGTGCCAAAACTCTAGTGCCACCATATATTATAATGGGTCACCGACAAATTAGGACAGACACCCTAGTCCTTTGGGACATCAGTTTAGTGGATCTACGCAAGCCAGTGTTTGTACCTTTGTTAAGGTACTAGCACCCTTCCAACCAGAGTTACAGGTTGGACCCTAATTTGCTCAGATTGGGGTATGTTAGTTATGGTTAGCTCCCACAACCCTCAGTTCATGTTTTAGTTTATGTTGTAATTTAGACTATGCATGACGTTGTAATTAGTTTTCATGTTGTACATGCTTATACTTGGTCATTGGATCAGTTAACATCCCACAGTTTCTGGACCAATATTCACAAATGACACTCAGTTTATTTTTAATTTCTTTTATAGTATGATTTTTTAGTCTATCATAACTTTTAAATACAAACATGTTTTAAATGCATATTTCAGCAAATAGTTTATTTCCTCAGTTTCAAAGCATGTTTTAAGTATTTTCATGACTAGTGAATATCTTACGTACGTAGTACATTCCAAAGTATTGACAACATACCTCTTCTACCGACATTTTTCATGTGATGTAGATTCAAGTGCTTACTCTCAAGATCATAGTCAAGAAGATCACAATATTCGGTCAGCAAGTGATGAGTTCTCTTATTTCGAGGACTCAAGTCAGTTGCAATTCTTATATCATACTTTCTTATTCATATGTACTGATTAGGGAAAGTTGGGAGTCATGTATGGACTACCTATAGTTAGTATTAGACGAGGCTTCATAGATGTTCAATCAGAGTCATTTTACATTGTTTAAGTTTCTCTTTCTTTCAGATTGCAGTGTCATAAAATTAGAACATTAATATATTGAAATAACTTATCTCATGATTATACTTCTTCTCAGTTGATTTAGCTTTTGTACTTGTTTTAATCAGTTGATCAAGTAGTACGCTGGGTTATCTTGGGATCACTTGTGGTTTTGAGCACCGTGTTATGACTAGATGATAGTGTCATGACACAATCTGAGTTAGAAAGTGAGAAGTGGACATTGAACCTCAATTTGAAATGATAGACACTAGCACAAGATGAAAATGAACTATCTCATAAATATAGATATAGGTTAACCTCTCTACACTGAGAGAAACCTGGACAGGAATTAAATGAGTAGACTTGGTCAATCAAACCACGATGACACAAACACTATCAGAAGCATAAGAAGTATGAGGTAACCCAGTCACGAAGTCTATGATGATCCATTCCCATTTCCACTCTAGAATGGGTAACTTCTGAAGAAAACCACCTCTCCTTAAATGTTCGAACTTCACCTACTGGCAACATAGGCAACGGGCTACAAAAAATGCTATATCCTTCCTCATAGCACCACACCAAAAGTGTTGTCTCAAATCGCAATACATCTTGGTCACTTTTGGATGAGTGGAATGCCTAGAACAATGACCCTCCTCCAAAATCAATCTCACCCAATGACCCACTCTCGTCATACAGACCCCACCTCCAATCCTCAAAACACCATTTGAATTATATGAGGCTTTCTTAGCCTCACCACTTATGACCTTATCATGAATCACTATCAACCTAGCATCATTAAATTGATTAGCCCAAATCTACTCCATCAAAGAAGGTTTAGTCTCCTGATGTTTGGTGAATTTATGCATTCTAGCGCTACTAGTCTAGCTTATTTAGCTATGTTTTAAGGATAATTATTATGTTAGATATGTTAATAATGATATAAATGAGCAATTATGTGTCTAAGTGTAACGTCCCAAATCTAATACCTGGAATGCTACACGGTGCTCATGACCCAAAAGGATCACAAGCTAACCCATTACTGATATTTGTACCTGTATACTGTATAAAATACTGAATAATATGTAAACATGAACTAAAAGGTTGTAAGGTTCAAAACTAAACATAATACGAATAATATAACATCTATGTGGGGTAACAGAATACCTAAAACAAGGATGAACATACTGAAGTCTGAAATATGATAGTCTAGAAAGCCTCAAACTGACTGAACTATCTGAGTAAGGAGTTGATGGGACATATCCCTAACTTACTCCAACTAACAAACTAATTAATGAGATAATAGAGAAATAATCATGTCCTCAAATGATGAGGACTCACTTCTAGCTCTGACTGCTAAAACTGGAATCTACTGTTGATCTGGAGCTCGTGTCTATGAACCTATGGTATAGGACACCATAGCACAAGTGCGTCAGTACTTTGAATATACTGGTATGCATGTAAGGTAGGTTGAATGCATGGGGTTCATATGCATGAACAATGATAATAATTGACTAACTATCATGAGCATAAGAATACATGCACGATACATAACAACTGACACTAATACTGTGATAACAAGATTACTGAATCAGAATATAACTGATAACATGTGTGACTATATCTAATAGTCTTAAATCAATGGAACTATATAAGTTTCATACTATATCTGAAAGTTGATACGCCTAAATTACACCTCTCTTATGAGGGAGTAAGCGGTCGCTGTCAAATATAGAACCCAACTAGGTTAGGTGTCGAATCCCATAGGGAATACTGTGTTACTAAGTATTGTAGTTGTTACTGGACTGTTGGTCAGAGGTTCCTGAATGGGGGTTTTTGTTTAAATTTGAAATGATAGTTACAATCTAACAATGAAGCAATATATGTATTAATATTTGATCACAGAGAATGACAAGTTAGGGTTATGTCCACCTTGTAGCTTTTACTTCTCTATTAACTATGAGTAATAATGATTTATACATGCATGCACTTATAGAAAGATGTATTCTAATTCTAAATCCAAGTGTTTCTCAACCATTAAGGATTTATTCACCTTAGTTCTGTCGAATCCAAAGTGTACAACCAATCATATGAACTCTCCAAGTAGTTAATCCTGCTAAGGAATTAATGTGTAAAATAGAGGTTGGAAACCCGATTTTCTTGTCACTACTCTATTTTCCAAATAGTAACTTTTCTATCAAACAAGTTATTGTTATAATGGCATATTTCCTATGTTTGCAACCACGTGAATTCAATCATAACGAAGAGAGTAACGATATAAGTGGATTAACACATCATAAATTCAAAAAACCCATAGCAATAAATAGTATACTACAAGGTTTCCATAACTCTTACAAATAAACTTAGCTACTTATGAATAAAACGGAAATCACAATAGAAATATTCATCATACCAAAACTTAGAACGATCTTGGTAGAGAAGATGAATAGCGAAAATAAGAGAGATAAATGTTTCTCTCTCTCTCTCTCCTTAACCTAAGCCACTTTCTCTTATTTTCAAAATAATACAGAATAATGAATCCCTAAAAATTCAGCCATAAGGTTTTTAATAACATCCTTCTCTAATAAATTGCTACTGCATCCTTAACTATTTAAAAATATTGAGCTTGCCCGGGAAAAAGTTCCCATATATCACATTCAGTCCAAAAGCTACTTTCTTTTTATGTGAAGTTTCATTTGCTATCCACAGGTCCCCAAAGTGTCGTAATCTTCCTCCTTAGTACCTGAAAAGCATGCTAATCACATAGGTCAGCTCACATAACTAAAAATAGACAAAGTGCAAGAATTATGTATTTTATCCTCAAAACTTAGCTAAAACATGGGTAAGTTATGGTGCTTAGACGTATAAATGCGCCCAAAATCACCACTCCACACTTAAAGATTTGTTCATCCTCAAACAACATATCTATTTATGCATACTACACAAGCCTTAGCACCCACAAAGGAAGACAAGATGCTCAAATAGGCTCGTACAACAATTATGAACAAGAAGTAGCTTCAAGAATCATTCCTAGATACAACCTACCCTCAAGAATACACTCATTAAGTTGCCAAGTTCATGCAAATCGTTCAAGAAAAAAAATCATATGAATTACCCAACCTTCATCAACCATATGCCCTTAAAACAAGAGAGTTACCCATCACAATATTGCAATTTCTAACAAAATGGGTACAACAATCAAGTTGCGCTCACTCTTACAAAGAATTCCCAAATTACAACTGATGACCATATGCTTGCCCTTAGTGTAATACTCCAATAATATCAGAATGCTAAGATTAGGATCAAATAGGTCTTTTACGGGTTGTAATACAGGCTAAAGGATGGGTAGGAACTATTTTGGCCAGAAATAGTGGTTGTCTTCCCTAAGCACTTTAACACACTACATTATGCAATTAAGATCAATCAACCAATTTCCACTTCTTCTATCTTCACAGATTTGCTTTTCACCCCAACTCGTTAAGCTTAATTAATAACACTATGTTGGGAGTATCCAACCCTTTCAAATATTTTTTTTGCACCCTTTTCACGTTACACACCCCTATAATAGCCACCCTCAACTTAAGCAATTTGCCTTAGTTGAGGTGCACAATGTCCAAGAAGGACTAGGGCCAAAACAGGTTCATTGTAATATATCCGGGATAAAATTTTGAACTTTTTCAACTATTTTAGCTACTCCCAACTACATCAATTGCTCATGCCAATAACTAGACTTTGGGTCATCAATTTCACCTTTTTCCTCTAATTCTCAAACTCCTAACTCATATTGAATTTACATTAAAGCGCTTAGGAGATTTTTCGATCAAATTATGGTCTATTAAAGAACGGATTAGGCTACATATGAGGCTAACAATAGAACAAGCTAAAGGCTCGACGGGGCTATCAAAGATAATGTACAAAGGTAGGTCAAAAGAAGGTATGAACAATGGCTATTAAAGAAATGCCTAAATCATCTTCTAAACTTACAATCTTTATTTCACTTTGCATACACACCAGTAAAGTTCTAGCATCAGTTACAATAAGGAATATACAATAGTCTTACACACTCATGGCACATGGTCAACTCAATTAGGAGCATTATAGATTCTCGACCAAACAATTACATGAATTCAATTAAAACCAACAATCACAACAAGAGTCACAACTAGAGCCTAGGTATTTCAAATATAATGATCCATCACATACTTAGGTTATAATGTCATGTGATCCACAAGAATAGTTATATGCAATTAAACGACTAATTTTCTCTTAAGACGATCGTCATCCATCCATAATCGAGAAAAGCACCTAATTATGAATAAATAACTAACAAAATAAAATTAAAAAATAACTAATCCTATCAAGAAGTATACTAAGGAGAAGGTCCTATTTTCTTACAAAACAAGTAGAAAAGTAACCAGCCACCCCACACTTATGCTTAACACTATCCCCAGTGCAAATAACAAGATAAAGAACCTGGCTAGTAGTACTTCTCATCCACATTAGGAGTCATGCCACCTGTATGGAGATCATCATTGGAGCAAATAGCAAACTTATTTGGTACTATTTTTCTTACAAAACAAGTGGCAAACCAGCTAGTGGGCATAGGCAATGACATAGGCGGCGCCTAAGGAATAACCTATGTTGAAATAGGCGGCGCCTAACCTATCGCCTAAGTTGACATAGGCAGTGCCTAACCTATCACCTAAGTGAGGCAGTGAGCATAGGCAATGGTACAAGCGGTGCCTAACCTATCGCCTATGTTGATATAGGCGGCGGCTAACCTTATCGCCTAAGTGAGGCAGTGAGCATAGGTGATTGGAATGCGGTGCACTATCGGCCCGATTCCTACGCTACCACCACAGACCTCATTGAAAGTCAACAAATAAAGTAGCACCACGAAACTTTTTGGGTCAAATTTACATAATTCGAGGCACAACTTTAATGCGAATCATACTTCAGCCTTACACATTTGACCAATCCAACTTACCTGTAATGTTCCCATCACTCCTAAACTTATCACCATTGGCATGGCTCATTTCCAAATCAAAATTGGTACTAATCTCCTTCTTAGTACTTCATGCACCCACACTTAATCAAAAACAACAAAAATGATTAAAAAGACGGGTTACCTCCCACCAAGCACCGTAGTTTCAGTCGTGGCTTGACTATTTTTTTCTTATTTTTGTTTAACATGATAAAGTGAAAATAAAATCATGGGTTGCCTCTCATGTAGCGCCTGATTTAATGTTGTGGTACGACTCGATTATATTGAATACTCAGACTTCGTCAAGATACATCGATGATACCATTTGTACCTCATTGGTTGTATCAAGACAATGCTTTATTCTTAGTCCAACCACTTTGAAGTCACTCATATCCTTGCTTGTAAGTTCAACCAACCCAGCTATGGTCTCCATAAAAGACATATCCTTAACTGGTACATCTCGCTTATCTTCATAGTACATCAACAATTGAGAAGACACTCATCTACTTTTGTTATTTCATATACCGACATACTACAAAGCTAACTTCTTTCTCATTGAGCCTAAATTTTAGCTCATTCAACTCCATGTCAATTAACACCCTTCCAATTGCTAAGAATGTCCTACCCAAAATTATGGGTACTTCAAAGTCCACTTCATAATCAAGAATTACAAAATCGGCAGGAAATATAAAATCAGCAACTTTTACAAGTACATCATGTAGAATCCCAATCGACCTTTTTACTGATCTATCTACCATTAGAAGTCGCATATTAGTGGGCGTAGGATTACCCAAACCCAATTTCTTAAAAAACGTCAATGGCATAAGATTGATACTTGCCCCAAGATCACAAAGGGCCTTTTCAAACTTTAGCAATCCAATCGTACATGGAATAGTAAATGCTCCCGGATCAGCTTTTTTTTGGACAATAGATCTTGTAGCAATAGCACTATGATGATGAAGATTGTCTACCATTTCATAGCTCACAGTTCTTTTCTTTGTCAACAGGTCTTTCATAAACTTAGCATATCAGGGCATCTGTTCCAGTGCTTCAACTAAGGGCACATTCACTGTCAACTACTTCAACATAGCCATTAGTTTGCTAAACTTGCCATCATCTTCTTTCTTATTTAATAGTTGTGGAAATAGAGGTGGCGGCCTTGGAATTTTAGTTAGAGTAACTTTTACCTCCTTTCTTATGCCTTGCTCTACATCATTAACATGCTTCGGCTTAGTTGGTTAGTCAACTTCTGCACTCTTATTTTTCAAACCTCCTAACTCCACAGGCACTACTGGAGATTTATCAACTATCTCCCAATCCATTTCAACCTCATAAGTATAATAGAAAGCGCCAAAACCTGGACTAGATAACATCTTACCACTCCTAGTGGTAATGGCCTTACACAGTCCCTAAGTCCTCAGATTCTGAACTGTATCACTTGGTAGAGTCCCATTCTTTCTTTGGTTGAATACTGTGGATAATTGGCTCATCTGCTGCTCTAATTGTTTAATAGCAATTGAGTGCAAATTTATAAGTTGACTTATGGAAGATACGTCACTCTTTATTATAGTTACCCCAGAATTTGCTGCCTCAACTCCCTTAAATACTTTCTCCATCATGTCCTCCATAGAAATTTTGCCTGAACTGGTGGCAGCATTATCACAGATTCTAGGAGTTACATACAGTCCACTCTTATCACTTTTATTCTTCCAATCTCCTTGATGGTTCCAATCTTGGCTTCCTTGGCCAACAGCTCGAAAACCCATCTGATTGTTCAAGTAATTGGCTTATTCCTCAGGATCGGAGTCAGCCCTTCCCTATGATGCTACAGGTTGAACCTTCTCTGTCTTTCCTGATAATAAATGCTTAGTGAGAAGGTCCATCTGTGTTTTCATATGAGCTATATCCTGGTCAAGCTCTTCTTCTCTTCGCCTCTATTCTACAGTCGTGCCAATAAATACAGTAGAGCTTGCTACCTTAGAATCCCTGGTATGCCAAGCTCTGCTCTGCTTTGTCATATGATCTAACATGCCAGATGCCTCAAGAAAAGTAAGGTCGATGAATGACCCACCCACAGCATTATCTACCACTGGCTTAGTCACCGAATTCAAAGACCTATATAATATCTACATCAAGTGTACATTGGTTATCTGATGATTTGGGCACCACATCATCTTCTTCTTAAACCTCTCCTAAGTCTCTTAGAGAGCTTCAGTTGGAAGCTGTCTAAAATTGCTTATCTCATCACTCAATTGTGCTCTCTTAGATGGCGGAAAGAATCTTTCTTGGAAAGCATATTTCAGTTGCCTACAATTGGTAATAGAGTCGGGAGTTAGCCCATTTAACGATAGAGTTGCCTCTCCAGATAGACACAATGGAAATAAATGTAGCCGGATCACATTCTGTCCAACCCCTGAATTGTCAAACGATTTGCATATTGAGATAAAATTAATCAGATTTATATTCGGATCATCGCCTACAAGTCCACCAAATAACTCTTTAAGTTGTAGTAGCTGGATCATAGTGCTAGTAATATTGAACTTGGCTTCGGGTACCAAGGATGGAGGAATAATAGCCACTGTGGCACCAGCCCCATCCAAGTCGTCATCATCATCCTCAAAAGCAACTTGCACAACTCAGTGTTCGAGCCTCATCCTATCTTGACGATCTCTGTTAATATTCCTGTTCACTGGTGCAGCCACATCATCTGCACGCCTTGGATTTAATAACTCATCATCACCTAGGTCCTCATCATCAAGATTTGGTACCAGACTTGGGTTATCACCATTCTGTTGATTTACTTGTGCAGCTACCAATGCAGCTAATCTAGCCAGCTCCTGTTGAGCAACTATTCTTTTAGGGTCTCGTTGCGCATCCATTCTGCCAATGAGATATGGTTTAGGATTTATAGTTAATAATGGGTGGCTCGATCTCCGCATATTTGGCATGCAATACACTCAACCTGATCAAAACAAAAACAAAAAACAAAAAGTAAAATTTTGGAAATCTTTGACCAAAAGGTCGACTAAGAAATACAACTCAGTTGACAACTGTATTCCCCGACAATGGCGAAAAAATTTGATACAACCAAACTACATCTCTCTTATGAGAGAGTAAGCGATCGCTGTCAAATATATAACCCAACCAGGTTGGGTGTCGAGTCCCACAGGGAATACTATGTTACTGGA
This sequence comes from Capsicum annuum, assembly GCF_002878395.1. Taxonomy (NCBI): domain Eukaryota; kingdom Viridiplantae; phylum Streptophyta; class Magnoliopsida; order Solanales; family Solanaceae; genus Capsicum; species Capsicum annuum. The sequence goes on from NC_061119.1 coordinate 160,339,106, forward strand.
CTCCTGGTCAGAGGTTCCTGAATGGGGGGTTTTTGTTTAAATTTGAAATGATAGTTACTATATAACAATAAAGCAATATGTTTATTAATATTTGATGATAGAGAATGATAAGTTAGGGTTATGTTCACCTTGTAGCTTTTACTTCTCTATTAACTATGAGTAATAAGGATTTATACATGCATGCACTTATAGTGAGATGTATTCTAATTCTAAATCCAAGTGTTTCTCAACCATCAAGGATTTATTCACCTTAGTTCTCTCGAATCCAAAGTGTATAACCAATCATACGAACTCTCCAAGTAGTTAATCCTGCTAAGGCATTAACGTGTAAAACAGAGGTTGGAAACCCTATTTTCTTGTCATTACTCTCTTTTCCAAATAGTAACTTTTCTATTAAACAAGTTATTGCTATAATGGCATATTCCCTATGTTTGCAACCACGAGAATTCAATAATAAAGAAGAGAGTAATGATATAGTGGATTAATACATCATACATTCAAAAAACCCATAGCAATAGAGAGTATACTACAAGGTTTTCATAACCCTAACAAATAAACTTAGTTACTCATGAATAAAATGGAAATCACAATAGAAATATTCATCATACCAAAACTTAGAACGATCTTGGAGGAGAAGATGAATAGCAAAAATAAGAGAGAAAAACATTTCTCTCTCTCTCTCCTTAAGCTAAGCCGCTTTCTCTTGTTTTCAAAATAATACAAAAGAATGAATCCCTAAAAATTCAGCCATAAGTCTTTTAATAACATCCTTCTCTAATAAATTGCTACTGCATCCTTAACTATTTAAAAATATTGAGTTTACCCGGGAAAAAGTTCCCATATATCACATTCAGTCCAAAAGCTACTTTCCTTTTATATGAAGTTTTCTTTGCTATCCACAGGTCCCCAAAGTATTATAATCTTCCTCCTTAGTACCTAAAAAGCATGCTAATCACATAGGTCAGCTCCCTTAACTAAAAATAGACAAAGTACAAGAATTATGTATTTTATCCTCAAAACTTAGCTAAAACATGGGTAAGTTATGATGCTTAGATGTATAAATACACTCAACATCAATAGTCCTAAATCTGATGGAACTATCTGAGTTCCATACTATATCTGAGTTGACTGTATCTGAAAGTCCTGATTATGTAACATAAAACTGTAAGAAGTAGTTATCTAACCGGCATGCCCTTAATATGCCATTATGGCTGAGTTGGGATCCAATCTGTAGCCCCAATTAGAAGGGTGTCAATACCACGCCACCGGTAAATACAAGTTGTAGGCGACTCTCATCTGATAGTGTCTGCTGTACAAAAATAGTGGGGCCCTTATCTGTCAGTGCTTATCCATCTTATCAACCCTCATCGACAGTGTTGATGTTTCAACCTATGTTTGCTATGTAGTTTTGGAATGCAAGGATGACTTCTAAGGATCACACCCTCATCTGATAGTGTGTCCCCATCCTTGGGTTCACTCGGTGCTAATTTCTACTCCCATCTAAATAGACACTGAACATGATTTACTGAACTGAACGTGGACTGAGTTACTGAATTTTGTTAACTGATGGAATACTACTGGTATTTGACAGCTGACTGAGTTCATGAGATCATGGAGATTTCCTAAGTCATAAGACTGTCTAAAGTCTAAGGATCATGGCTTAACTGAGAGTATCATGAAATCATGACATGGCTCTAATCACATAGCTAATGTTTCGGGTACAAGTACCCTCAGGACTCGATGGGAGGAAACTAACCAAGCATAACTTACTTGAACATATAACTAACATCATAATCCATAATACATTTATAGAAGCATTCCATCAAAGCATATGACAGACATATGATATCATACTAGTTGGGCATTGTTCCTTCATCTAGGCATTTAATCAAACACATGGTAGGCATAACACATGTAGACAACATTATACAACAATTAATCATCATGATTTATCTCTAATTTCATCATCCTAGGGTTGATTCATAGGTTCACATGAATATACATCTATAAAAATTAATTCCACATAAAATTGATCACCCAACATGGATTTAAATTCAATTGATCATTCTCAACATAAAAAAAACTAACCCAACATAAAATTCATAAACAAATCCATTACTTGAATTTAGAAAAGGGATTCTTAGGCTTCATGGATGAATGGAGTCCATGAATGAACACTATGCATACCTTAGTTCATGGTTTTATAAAGATTGACGGTGAAACTTTCTTGAAATTTGATCTTCTATGAAAACCCTAGCTTGTTCTTGAGAGAAACTTGAGAGAAGAGAGTGTATTTTAGGAGAAAAGTGGCTGAATCACGTGTTAAAGGGCTTAAATAGGGGTGGGAAGTTGACCCTTTTAACCCTGGATGTGTCATTTAATTTCAGTAAATTTTCTTGAACTGGACCCCTTGCGCTACGCAGTGCTATTGCATTGTGTCACTGGAATATGACAATTGGGAAACTGAGGGTTGGCGCGATGTGGAGCTACCATGTTGCCCCTTCTTTTGCGACCTGGAACTTTGGCACGATGCGGAGGAAATCACGCTAAGACACTAGAAAAGGACAATTCTGAATTTGGGCCCTGGCACGAGGCGCCGTAATCGCTAACCCATACTGGAATTTACCAAATGTCATTTTCTCTTGTGGCGCGGTGCGCCATTGACTAATATGGCATTGTTTTACAACGGGAACTTGGAATAGTCATCACTTCTTACCCGATTATCGAATTTAAGTGAATCATATATCGATAAATAGCTTATCGAATTTTCCACATGACAAAAAGTGAAAAATCTTGCAAATTCCTCATGGAATAATTATCATTTACTTTAGAAGATAATACTAGGCATTGTTAGGATGAAATTAGCTAGGAAAAAGTATAGGGTATTACTCCAAGTATGTGTTCACAATGTTTAATGGTGTTTCCACACAAGTTTTGATTCAATTCGACCATTTAGAGTTCAACTAAGAAAACTAGTGTAACTAGAACTACTAGAAATTACCCCTATTGTAACTAACTTTTTGGTGACGGTTAACAAAGCGTTGCAATAGGTGGTCTATTGCAACGGTTGCAAGCATTACCAAAAATTATTGTTCTGTTAGCTCTAATTTAACATTTAACCATTGATTTTGACCATAAGCTTTGCAATAGCTAAATAAAATAAGATATGACAGCACTTAATTTATTCCCTCCATTTTCACAAAAACTTTTCATTTAGTCCGCCAAAAGAAAACTTTCCTACATCTTAAACCTTATTCATTTTACAATCAACGATTAGGGATTAAACATTCTCTCTTATTTCTCTCGCTACAATCGATGATGGAATTTCTCTTTCAGCTTAAACCTACAGCTTCTCATCGCTACAATCGAATTGACGATGCGATTACTCTCTTAGCTTAAAAGTATAGCTTCTCATAGCTACTATAAATGATTAGGGCTATAAAATTACTAAAATCGATAACGACAGTCATGATAATTGGTACAAACTATTCAATCTTATGGATATGGTCAGGTAGTGAGCTACCGATGGTGAGATGTGTGGGTGTTACTAGTGCCGCTTCAAAAATCGATTTGTGTTGAAAAGTCAGACCAAATTTGCACTTCAATTTCTCTCAAATTTTCACTTCAATTGCTTCAATGTAGGAATTTTAAGATTACTGTATTCTTCTATGACTCTGACCTAATTTGTAAGGATTTTTGTTTTTTCTTAGGTTCATTTGATTGCGTGAAAATTTTTATTTCTCCTTGTAATTCTAATGATTACGGTTATTATGTTAGGGACGATGTCGAAATGCATTATATTGACAACCAAAAGTTGAGTAAGATGAGTTATACTTGTTAGAGTTTTAATAATTTATTGTTTTAATTTGTATATAATGTAGTTTCTATGTTTGGATTGTTATTCTTGTTCATGTGTGTTCTCAGATTAACGAGAAATGATGTTAGTGGAAAGGATGATCCTTAGCCTGTTACTTAGAAAATACTACACAAGTATTGCCTAGTGATTGCAGTCAGATTGAGGAAACTGATTCTGTTGATTTGCTTATTCGATAAATATCTACAACACAACAGTAGAAAGTATATCCAATTTGTGTCTCCTGAACATTAGGAGTCATGAAAATCCAACTAAAATATTTTCTTTTAGGGGAGGAAATATGGTGTGGCAGTTAGCTTAAGTGTTTAAAAAGGGAGAGCAGTCTCTCAGTTGAGATATGTGGAGTAATATTCCGGGACGAGTGTTATTTACTTCTGGCCAGACTAATTTTTTTTGTATAATTGGCATAATGTTGATCATTTACTGAAATAATAACAATAGAAGTGGCTTTAAAAAGCTATTTGCACTCATAAAACCAGTCATGAATTGCAGCTATAAGTTACTGGAATTGACACCAATACTAATTAGATGGTCTCATTTCCACTGTTTAATACTATAGAGAAGAGATATTAAAACAATTCTAAACTTGTGTGATGAATTTACTTTAGATGTTTAACTTCACGGACATTAGCGGAGCCACCTTGTGGTTCGGGATTCATCCGAACCCCCTTCGATGAAACAACTACATAAAGTAGTAATAGCCAAATTTAAAATGTCAAAAAATCATTAATAACTTAGTTAAATAACTCTAATATGCTCCAATAACTCTACTATAGAATAAATGGTATGTCAATGTATATTTTCACCTCTGATAAGTAGGACCTATATAATATTGCATCTAAATGGGTGGTTTAGTGATTCTAGAGGTTCTTTTAGATGAAGACTTAAGTAGAGATGGTATACGAAGTTCTCCAGTGTTGTTGTGTAAAACTGCCCCTTTACTATCATCAATACATCAGGATCAGGTGATGTACAACAAATAGTGTAACAAGTAGGTCTTTCACTCTTAAACAGTAGATGCCCAGGCTTTTTCATTTTTTTCTGGGTCATGTGCAAGTATAACTTTTGCTCCTTGGTGGTTCAGACAGGTCAATGTGATGAACACTCTGAGAAAGCTTAGTCATGATTTAGACTCCAAAGTATCTATGGAATGTTTGAAGAACAACAGAAAGTAGATAATTTTGTTGCTATAAAAAGATTCTCAAATATGAACTACTTATCTAAATGTTGTATGTAAGCTGCTATCGTTTCTTTGGGATTGATAGGTGCAGGAAAAAACAATGTCAGAATAGTTGGCATGCTGTATATTCTGTCCAGTTATTACTACAAATAAGCTAACCTTTGTTCTGTGTAAGAATTAATTTTCCTTGTTCTCTTATGTCAACTCTGTAATATTAAGTATCCAATCTACTCTGATTTTTGGAATTACTACTGCTGCAGGTGTCGATTACCCTAGGTCTTGTTTATTTGGGAAAGCGATTGTTAACTCTCCCACCATATCATTCTGAACATTTTCTATAAGGGTACTGGAGCAGTTTGAATCTTCAGTTGTGCATGACGAAACTCTGAATCTAGTACAAAATTCAATGTTTCATCTCAAGAAGGGGTTTTTTCATTGGATCCAAAAACTTGGATCCACACATCAAAATGGTTCGTCAAAGACTAAGTCCATCTCATGAGTTCCTGGATTATCTATCTTTGATAATTTCACCAAGTCCCACGATAATTAAAGAGGTTTCTATTCCTTTCCACTATGTTTTTATGCCTCACGATTATACTAAATGCGTGATTAGGTTGTAGTTATTAATCGAGGTGTAATGGTCTGTAATTTTTACATGATAGATAACATTGAACACGATCACCCATTTTGAGTGTGATTGGAAATTGCCTGTCTGTGGCCTGGATTAAATGACTGAAATAAAGCACTCATTTCCCCTTTCAAATATTATATTTATGTCATATTTCAATGCTTTCTTTTTTTGCAAAACTTATCTTTAGAATTCCGATGGTTCAGCGAATTAGTGTTAGTATTGTTAACATTCTATTTCAATGACGTCATTGTCTATGACATCGACAGCACACTTCTGATTAGATACACTCTTTTACTGATAAAAATATAGTGCTTTACTTTGTATTTCTAACTTCTCTTGAAAATTTTCTTTTTCCCTCCACCTATGGAGGTTTGTCGTACTTTCGGGCTATATTTTTAATCCCAGAATGTGACAAGTTGACATTGATATTGCAACAACTTGGTCAAGAAAGAGTATTGGTAATCTTCCAACTTCAACATGCTTGAGTGAGAACCGTTCTACACTGGTTTGTTCTCTTTCTTCTTTTTGTAAGTAGTTTTATTTCTTAATTACCTATGCTAGAATAAGCTACCGAATCAATACTTAAACCTCTCCCCTATATAATGAAATCATACACAAATTTGACAATACCCCTATACTTCAAAAATATGTTATTAAAAGCATTTACAGTGAGGTGGGGATCTAGCATTTCATATGGCTGAGGTGACTTGAGGTGGAAGAAGTGACTTAGAAGTATTTTTAGGCATGTATAATATTTTACTGCTCGGTGCTACTTTTTTCAGGTCGAAGGTTCATTATTTTCTGGTTCTCTTTTTCATCTAAGCTCCAGGTATGTTTCTTCTTCTTGGAATATACTGAACTATTTTAAGGGGCTTGCTATGTATTATGCCACCAAATTTCTATCCTTTGTTAAAGTTAATCTTTACATGTATCCCTTTTGTTGAATCTTGTTTACTGTATGTCTGTATTCTTTAGTATTTATTTGCCAGATCTAGTATTAACTGAAAGGTAAAAATAGGTTCTTCATTAGACACTACTCGTCTAATAAATTTGACCATCTTAGAGAAGCTGATTATCAGAAATAGAATTTCCAGTAATAAAGTTTGGAATTGATAGATATCATACTGATGTAAATGATTTTGAGATGTATACAGAGGATTCATATAGTCGACCACGACTAGTTTGGATTTTTGGTTTAAATTTATTTATGGTAATAAACAGTTCTCTATTATGGCTGTTATCGTACGTAGGATCTAGAGTCTTTCAACATAGGAAAACCTATAGTCCGACTGAGTTTTTCCCTTTACCAATACCTATTTTTGCATCTTACTTCTGGAAACTTATGAGATGTTATTTTTCCTGCGGAGTCCGATTCTTCAATAAAAAAAAAGACAGTCGTGTGCGAGTCGGCTAGGAAATCACAAGCTTAACACGTCTTTCTTTACCTTTTTCATATCTGAATATCTTTGTCGAGTTGGTTGGCATCATTAACTTCTTTCTGTCTTTTCATTATCCGCCTCCGCCCAAATAGATATGTACTAACCTACCTGAAATAAGGTAAAAGCCTTCTTTCCAACCATTGTATGAGACTTCTTTCTTCATACAAATGCTCGTAGGCGAAAGAGACCTTCCTTTGCTCCTATCAGCGGGATCAGCTAGATTCCCACAAGTTTGATATAGTCTTCCACTTCATTACAACAACGACAACAACATATCCAGTGTCGTCGTATCATCCCACAAGTGGACTCTGGAGGGTAGAGCGTAATGGACAATGTTTAACATTATAGCCTTAACGACCATCGTTTAGATTTGTAACCTTAACGGACACCGTTTAACCTTATAACCTTAGCGGCCACCATTTAACCTTATAACCTTATAAGTCTAACGGCCACCATTTAACCTTATAACCTTAACGGCCACCATTGAACCTTATAAATTTAACGGCCACCATTTAACCTTATAACCTTATAACCTTACTGGACATCGTTTAACCTTCAAAAACATAAATCGGATAAGCCTCTAATAAATTATGCAAAGGGCATGAAAATATCCCCATTGCAGCGTCATGCAAAATCTGCAAATCATGATTTTCCCAGGTTCACTATATGCTTCGATAAAAGTTGCTTCTATCATCTATTCATCAGTAACACATCCTTTGACAATAGATTATATAGTTCCCTATTTTATATAATCTTAGTTAATATGAATGGCTAATAATCTTGGAATTCTATTGAATGAAGGGTGTTATCTCCTCTGGAGTTGTCACTATCTCCTGATTATTTGTTGTTGATGAATGAATGCATATTTTTAGGGTGCTGCATCTATCAAAAAGATGTGGAATCCCAAATTCCAAACTATCCAAACCTTCCATTAAAGTTAATTTATCTTCTGCACAATGTCATCCTGCATGTACGTGAAGTTCCTGATTGACTTATCTTGATAAAAACTGTAATTTATATGTTGTTCTACATTAATATATTGTCTTTTGCATTATTTAGGCTGATCCTGAAATAGATGAAGTGTATGCTCAAATGACACTACAACCAGTTCCTTCGATATGACTCTCTCCTTTTGGTTTCATTTTGGTGTTTCATTTCTCTTTTTTTGTGGGATAAGCATGGCCCACTATCAAGTATGGCCTGTTCTAATCAAATTTAAAACGTAGGTAACATGAACTTCTTTGCGTACATTTTTACAAGGAGGCATTATTGAGGTCAGATTTGTCTATGAAAGCAAATAAACCGCAACCAGAATTTTCTTGCAAAACCTTGACAACAAGTGATACAAGCACTCATGGAGGTTTCTTTGTGCCTTGGCATGCTGCCGAGGTACTCGATGTAAAATAGTCAAGGTGAGTTTTGTTTGAATACTATGGTTTTATTTGAAGAAGAAAGTGTAATGGGCAAACAATAATTTCTTCATCAAGAATTTCTAGATATTTTGACATTGGTAAGTCGGTGGACTTTCGTGTCCTTTGTTTGGCAATGTAAATTTTTTCTTTTGTGGATAATGCACCAAAGGTTTAAAAAATAGAACCAAACCCCTATCACCAAATGTTTTTGGTCCTGGGATAAGTAAAAACTGAAGGTCAGTAACCTACTCATGTCTGAATTATTCCTCTATTAGCTTCTTTATCAGTGGAGATCATACAGAAAATTCAAATAATAATTGAGATCGAAAATTATCTGGTTCATTTGGATTTTTATCAGTTGGTTCATATTTAAATTTTTTTTGGAATAGTCCTTTTTATGTTGTCATTTAAGTGCTAATTTATATTATCTGTTCTCTATTTATAGGTGTATGAAGAAAGAGATGAAGAAAAAGATGAAGACATTGACCATACTTGAGAAGATTTTTGGGTTGTGGATAAATGCACTAATATAAATAGTTTTGCGTTGAATTTTTCTAAACTTATCGCGACTTAAACTTTCTAGTATGTAAAAACTTAACTAATAATTTGGATTACTTTTTACTTTTGGGTTTAAATTACTAGCTTGTTGCATATTTTGAATAATGAGATTATTAATTAATGATTTTGTTGTGTGATGTGTATATATTGTGTTATAATTTATTATGTATATAAATAAAAATTTACATTAACACGACTATTAATATAAACCGTTTTAATTTAATAACAAAAGCGTTAGAATAGATGCTATTACAACGATTTAATGTCGTTGCAATAGAATCTATTGCAATGGTTCGTAACCATTGCAATAGATAAACATAGGCGTCCCAACAACTGATGAAATAGTTGTAATAAGTAGTCAAAAAGCGTTGCAACAGAATAGCAAAGGTGTCACAATAGCATCTATTTTGATGGATCATAACCGTTGAAATAGCATCTATTGCGATGGTTCCTAACCGTTGCAATAGATGAAAATAGGCATCTCAATAATTCAAAAAATAACCATCACAATAGTCCTATCTATGGCAACGGTTATACGAAAGCATCACTATAGCTCTATCTATGGCGATGGTTTATACAATTGTTGCAAAAATCAATGCCATAGACCTATCGCAACGCCCACCTATGGGACGGTTGCTAAACCATTGCGATCGGCCTATTGCAATGGTTTTTTGGCCTATTGCAACAGTTTTGCAACCATCACCACAGACCTAATTTCTGGTAGTGTAAGGTTGAGCTAGGTGTTATCTACTCTCTTGTGTTGGGTTCTAATGTACCTTAATGAGTTACCAAGGTTGTTATTATGTATCTATATGTGAAAAAACCAGGTTATAATGTTCAAGGGTCAATTGGATCAAGCCAAGGGTCAAAACAATGAGTTAAATCTTAATGAGAAATTAGCCTAAGCTTAGCTCGTGTTTCTAGTTCATCATTCAGGATGTTGTGTTGTTTTAAGTTCTAAATTGTTGTGTTTATTGACATAGGATGCTTGGTGAATGGACTATGATGATATATGAAGAATATACAAGCTTCAAATAAAGTGTAAACAAATCAAAAAGGCTCGTAAATGACCACAAAAGCACAAGACGCAAGCTAGATGCATTTTGGACCCCTAAAATGTATGGGGTGCATTTGGAATGTTTATGTGGCCAATAAAGGCGTAAAATACCATTAGATTCCCAAAAGGCTCAAATGTTTGCCCATAGGAATGTGCCATTAATAATGTGGTTTAAAGAGGCTCCGTGATGCGTTGAAATTGCAACGAGCTAAATTTTTTGACAATTGTGAATTGGCAAGTCACCGCGTTGCGCCGATCAACAAAATCGGGATAATTCTGCCCAGCTGAAAGTAAACAATGTGGAAACCCAATTCAAGTCGTTTTATGACTGTTTTTTACTATAAATATAACGTGTTAAATGACATTTTAATCATCTTGTGATCTCTTGGAAACCCTAGATCAACTTGGAACATCATTGTAGGATACCACAACTTCTTTTTAGGTTTTATCATTCTTTAGTTTAGTTTTTTTTATAGTTTGTTTCATCATTCCAAGGGATTGGATGATGAATATTTCCATTAAAGAATAAAACCCTCTTTCTGGGGTTGAGGCCAAGAACATGAATACACCTTTAGCATACTTTATTGTAGTTTAATTGTGGATTATCATATGGATTGTTCTTGATTTATTGAGCTTACTATTTTAATGATTAGATACCATTAGAATAAATCTATATTTCTATGTGAATCCGGGAGGAGAATTATAGTATAGAATGAAGAAATTAAGGAACAAGGTTCTTACTCTTTTATGAAATAAGGAGTTTGAATTAGCATCTAGGATAGGGATATACCTAGAAGCCTTGTTTGGTTCAATTGCAAGAAGATAACTTATTGAATCTAGAAGAATTGTTGTATCTCTGCGGGAGTTGTAGTTGCAGTGTTCAATAGATAAAATATTTGAGGTCGGGAGACTAAAATCATAGCATAAACCTTGTGAATCAACAATTCGATAATCAATTAGACTGCGACAGGAATAGAGATTTGTAAGATTGTTCGAAATGCGTCAACCCTGGGCTTTACTCCATTGATTGTCTAAGATTTTATTTTATGCATTAGTTTAGATTAGTTTTAATTTACAAAATTACAACTTTATTTACTACTCTCCTCAATTGGTTAAACTAGAAGTAGATAGGCGGTGAACGCAAGTCCTTGAGAGATCGATACTTGGGCCTCCTTGAAGCACTATGTTACTTGATAAGACCATGTACACTTGCGTGTGCACTTAGGCGCTGTTATCTCCATGAATTCCAAAACATACCAAGTGCCGAAATATCAAACCGAACTATCTGCTTAGCCAAATACTGAACCTCTAAAGCCAAAGACCTCTTTGAGTCAAAAGATACACCAAGATACCCATGCTAGTCGCCTTATGACTCAAGGCATCACCAACCATATTAGCTTTGCCCGAATGATAGAGAGTTGTAAAGTAATAATCCTTAAACAACTCAAGTGAATAACACTGCCTTATATTAAAATCTCACTGGATGAAGAAATAGTGAAGGGTATGATGATTTAAGATGATCTCACAACGGACTCCATATAAGTAGTGCCTCCACAACTTCAAAGAAAATACAACCACACACAACTCTAAATATTTTGTAGTTCTCATAGGTTTGCAACTGATGAGAAGCACACACAATCACCTTTCCCTCCTGCATAAACACAACACGTAACCCAACACCACTAGTATCATAAAAGATGGTAAAAACATGCCCTCTTTGGGCAAGGTCAAGATTAGAGCTGAGGTTAATGAATCCATGAACATTTAAAAGCTCGCCTCACAAGAATCAGACCACTAAAACAAAATCTTCTTCTAACTGAACTTGGTCAAAGGAGTGGCAATAGATGAAAAACCCTCAAATAAGCATCAATAGTAGCCTATTAAACTAACAAAACTCTAAATCTCGGTAGGAGAAGTAGGCCTAGCCTAATCACAAACCGCTGCAATATTGGTCGAATTGACCATGATATCATCCCAGGTCACCACATGACCTAAGAAAGAGATAAACACCAACCAAAACTTGCACTTGGAGAACTTAGCATATAACCTCTTATCTCTCAACATTTGAAGCACAATTCGCAAATGTTTTTCATGGACAGTCTCACTCGTAGAGTAGATCAAGATATCTTCTATGAATATAATGACAAATGAGTTGAGATACAGTTGTAACACCCAATTTATCAACTCCATGAACATGGCCAGGCCATTGGTCGACTTAAGGGACATGACCAAGAACTCATAATGACTATATCGAGTCTGAAAAAATATCTTTAGAATAACCAAAGCTTTAATCCTCAACTCGTGACAGTTGAACCTTAAACCAATCTTCAAAAATATCGAAGCACCCTGAAGCTAATCAAAAAAATCATCAATATGAGGAAGAGGGTGCTTATTCTTAACCGTTACCATGTTCAACTACAAAAAATCAATACACATACACATACACCGATCCCTTTTTTTTACAAATAAGATAGACACACCCCAAGGTGATATACTAGGTTGGATAAATCCCTTTACACAAATTAACTCCTACAACTGATCCTTCAATTTCTTTAACTTTGTTGGGGCCATCCTATAAGGAAGAATTGATATAGGCTTGGTGCCCGTCTAAACATTAATAACAAAGTCAATAGCACAATCTGGAGACATACCAGGCAAATTTATGAGAAAAACATCCATAAAATCACGAACAATACACACATAATACAAAGAAGGAGGTAAATTAAAACTAGTACACGAATATGATCCAAATACAACAAATATCCTCTCTTTACTAGGCAACGAGCTCGAAGTAAATATATAACTTTCTTAGGACCCAAATAAAGTGCACCCTTCCAAGCTATCCTTGGCACACTCGACAAAGATAAAGCCATATACATAGTATAATAGTCTAGAATAGCATGATAAGAAGCTAACCAATTCATACGCAAGGTGACGTCAAAGTCTACCATATCTAGGACGATTAGGTCGACCCAAGTATCATGCCCAAAAAAAGTCACAACACAGGATTAATACACTCAATCCACCACTAAAGAGACTCCTAGAGGGGTAGATACAAGAATAGGCATGGAACAAGGCTTACTAGAATAACCAAAATCCAAAGAAAAATATGCAGAAACATAGGAGAAAGTAGAACCTAAATCAAATAATACAGATGCAAATCTGCAGCAAATTGGGATGATACCTATGATAACAGTGTTAAAATCCTCTACATCTGGTCTGGTGAGTATAACATATCATTGTCCATGTCCCCCACCTAATTGAATAGACCCACGATAAACCTCACAGAAACCACTACCTCTACCGCATACACCTTTAGTAGTACCTCTACATCTCTAAGGATCACCTCTCCCTATCAAAAAATAAGTAAACTTGAAAACATGGCTAGATAGTTCTTTGAGAAATGGCCAAACTCTACAGCTCGACTTAATAAAAGGAAGTATGACTGATCTAGAATAACTACGTTGAAGTATTGAACCAGAAAACGTATTGTTTGAACCCTGTAAGGCTTTCTACACTGGTCTACCATGATACCCATGGGAGCCTCTAAAATCTCTGCCTTGAGGAGTACGAGTACTGGACTCACCCTAACGACCCACCATCTTGGCACCTCTCTAAGAAGCTCGAAGAATAAACTTAGTTATCTTCACATGATCCACTAAACTCTTAAATGATTCCTTTGACACTACCAACTGGGCCGTGTCCAACTGAAGTGAAATATCCAATGCCTTCATGAACTCCTAAATCTTCTCAAAATTGGTCATAATACTCAACAAAATAATCCCAAGTCATCTCTAGAGATCCTAGAGGTCTGCAACTAACAAGTGACTTTCACCAATCTCTGGCTGCATCTCTTAATTGGTAGGTAGTGTAGGCAACCCCATTAACGCAAATGATCCAAGGTTATGAAACTTCTAATGATAATCAGTTAAAAACTTATAGACATCCTCACCCACAACACTACTGAACTTGGGTGTACTCAGATGAGTGAATCTCCTAAACCTCTTCTAATGTTCAAAAGACATAACTATACCTTTAACAATATGAGGCATAGTGAATCAGGCTAGCTGAGATCCTACCTGAGGGGGTAACATAGATGAAGGCTGAACTCCTAAGCTTGGAATACCATACCTGAATACCAGCACAAAAGGATGAGCAATACTCAAAGTTTGTTGAGTATCATATGTTGATATTAGTACCATTAGAGGATCCATATTCAGAGACAAAAAAACACCATAGATAGGATCTAAAAAAAATTAAGGAATAATACTCAGAGCTAGAGGAACACTAGGTTCTCTCTATAGAGCACCCTAAAAATGAGTTAGCAAAAGAATCAACAAGCTCTCCAAGGTTGGGGTAGATGAACTCCGCAGAATTTGAGGGGGTCCTATATATCTAGTATGCTCTATTTGTGGCTCAGGGGAGATCTCCTTACTACTAACTTTAAAAGAGAAAGATACTCATACCTATTTTTTACCTCGGGATCATCTATGACTCACAACATGCCCCCAAAATGGGCTCTCTTCTTAGATGATGGATCAACATTACTAACCTCATAGGATATAGTCTAACCATTTATGTACAAAAGTGAAATATCATTTTAAACACAAGGTGTGAAGGATTAACATGATAAGGTATAAAACAAAAGAGTTTCGTAAAGATATCTTATGGCTTCTCAAAGATAGATATGGGCGGCTACATACCAATATGTGAGACTCTACTATACACCCTGTTCTTACAACGATAAGACCAATGAACCTAGCTATTTTGATACTAATTTATCCCAACCACTAAACAAGGGTCATGATGGAACTTATTGTGTTTAATCCTTGACAAGTAAGCCAATCACCAAAACTACGATGGAAAGCGAAAACAATACTAAAATCCCAAGGTAAAACTTCTAGAATAAAGTCAAACCACATATATACAATACTGCAAAATATACATAGTAACAATACATTAAATCACACCAAAAACTGGTGTCACCATGTACGAACAATCTACATACAACCCAAAGTCTAAAAATACAATCGATAATCCAAGAAGGAAAATAAGTCCTCTATAAAGACAACCAAAATATAAACTAGATAAGATGGGGTAGGATATCGATCCCACATGGTCACACGTAGAAATTAATGTCTCAAACCACCAATAACAACATCATAGGACCCCACGTGGGAACATAATAAGAATAGCACCATTATTGTTATTAATACCCATACCCATAATATGCTTTAATATCAAATTTAACTACCATCCTGGTCTGAAGAAAGTTAAACCATAACCTACCTCAAATAAAGAAAAACCAATCTAAACAGTCCTCAACATGAAGCCCGCCCTTCTCAAACTACCCCAAAATCAACTAAAACATACAAATGCATTAAAATAAAACTAACGATACCCATATTATCTAATTTTGAGTCGGGGTCAATATGGATGCCCAAAATGGGTCTACAAAATAGAAGGTTAAAACCAGCCTTTCTATAGATAAATCCATTACCCATGATTCAAGGAAGCCATATAACAAAATCCAAGTAAAAATGGTTTAAAATGAGGTTGAACATTGACAAAAACTATTTTAGGCCTTTTGGGATGAAACTTCCAAATTTCACTTTGAATTGTGTTTTAACAAGCTTTAGATGACAAAAAATGATATAAAAGAACTTAAATAAGGATTTGGAGCCTACCCAAGCTTGAATATTGATGTGCCATAGAAATATAACACTTTCGATGCTTAAAACTATGAAAGTATGCAAGTTTTTAAGGTTGTTTTATTGGATATGATGTGTTTTGGGTATGTTTTGCAGGAAATCATATTTTGGATGGAAGTTTATGAAAAATATTAAAAAAGTTGTTTTTGGATATTTATAAATGTTCGGGACACTTTTTGATTTGTAGGTGATCAAACCATGTGTGCGAATTGAAGAAGAGATGAAAAAATGACTCAAGGCAGTTGATAAGTGAACATATGGATTGCAAGTAGTACATATGGATCGCATGTGGCAAAATAAAGTATTAGAAATCTAAAATCCTGAGAGATAACTTGTAGAAAATTTAGATCTGGCACTTGCAGTCGCTACTTGTGCCCTCCATGTAGGTTGCAAGTACTACCTGCACCCATAGATAAGGCGCAAGTAGGGACCATAAGTGGCCACCAACCTTTTTTTCTCATATTTCATTTGAGATTTGATTTTAGTGTTTTCTCATGTACTAAAAATACCCTTTATGTGTTTTTTCGTAGAAGTAATGCACTCTTGATACTTACAAACATATTTTGGATTCTGAGATCTGATTTTGTTTGTGGAATTCTCTTGTATTGATTTTAGTTTTTTAATTCAGTTATGCTTTTGTTTTTTTCTACTTCTTATTATTGTGATTTCATCTATTCTTTCAATCATAAATGTTATTGACACGACCCAAACCAGGGCCTAGTAGTATCGAGCATCTCAAGTCTAACCTAGACCGGAGACCACCCCCATTACCCAACCATAACCTCCCTGCACTCTTTGTCGGATGAATTACAAACATATAACAAGATAAAGCAACAATAATTGAAAGAAAATTAATCAAACCCATAACCGTGGGACCAAATATCCTACAAAATGTTCAATCGATATCAACCCCAATGCCAATACCAATATAAAGGCTGATACCAATACCGGCACCGCCCATTCCCATTGTTGTCCTATAAAGTCACTATCCAAAATCAAAGAACATCCAATTAGGACATGACCCCGACCATAGCCAAAATGAAATTCCAAGAAACAAAGATAAGTTAAAGAAGTCAATAACATGAAATGAAGTCTTTAGGAGTATGGAAGCTCACCACTTTAGTCTTACACAATGTTGTCCTCAAATCTAATTCACTGAGTAAGACGAGTATTATGGCTGATTCCTGCATCGCATGGGGATACAACACCTGAAGACGGTTAGCAGAATGAATGCTAGCATGCACTCAGGAATAAGGATAAATAATGGCATTATTCAAAACCAAAGTAATTAACCATATGTAATCATATACATAAATACATACATATATACATATATATATACCATATCGAGAAAGGGAATCAGGTTTAGCATGCATTTTAAACTTTTAACCAGGGTTGTATAGCTTTAGCATCCTAAGTTCACCCATGGGCTATAAGGGTTTAGCTCTACCAGCTGAAAGGGTGTTAGCCGCACGAATTAGAGAAAAACCTGAGATGACTAGTACATCTCCAAAAATATAAGATTGATATCATTCACACGGTCACCAAGACCAAACCTCACATCGGCAAATATGAGTTTCCAGTTTTGGTCACCCAGGGACCTCCACCTTCCAAGGATTTTCTAACAAGACCCTCTTTAAGCCCATATTAAAACCCTTCACACATAACCAACCATTTACCAAGGAGTTCTTTTAATCAAGCATTAACCATTGATATCATCATACTATAATTAGATCTTACAAGTCTATACATTTATTCCATACCAGAGCTATCGAACCAATTTGACTCCAAAGTTTCCAATTGAACCTATTCCATGGCCACCAAGGCCTTTCCAATCCATTTAAAACCAACCAAATCAATTTAAGTTCCATTACAATATTATTCAATGCAAAGGTTTAAAGAATAGTCAAACTATGTGACAAAATCATTCTCATTGGCATTTTAACAAATATGTTAAAGGCATATAATTTCCAAAACCAAAACTAAGTATCAATTTACCATTCCCATGTAAACACATGTTTAAAACATAACTATAATATGAAAACTATAAAAAAGCCATGGGAAAACATTATCCAACCATGAACAACGAAAACCCCCAACATCTATTTCAAAACAAAAATAATACCATGAAAACCATTCATTAAAACATGCTTTTTGTTGAACTAACAATGTGGGATGAGTAATACGCCTTAGACACTAAGGAAGATGGAGAGGTTCACTCTTGAAAGCCCCTAATTGAGTGACTTATAAAAAGCCTAGCCTTTTCTTAAACTAAGAGCTTTAGAGATTTTAAGAGATTTTTAAGAGTGTTTAATTGAGAATAGTAGGTTAATAAAGTTCCAAAAGGAATTTTATATCGTGTGGTCAAAATGAGTTAAGAGGGGAAATGTCTAGAATACCCTTAACATAAAAGTGTAAAATCACCACAGGTGGGTACGAGTCGACCCTCCAACTCATCACCATAACATATGACTGGTACCATCTAGTATTATACAAAATAGAAGGTTGGACACCCACACACTATCCACCATACGAATCCATTGCCCCAACTCATGACCATACTATATGACTAGTACTATGAAGTCATATCCTAAGCAGAACATCAAGGGATAGACATGGAACAACATATGATTAGACTAAACCCTCTTGTTACATTAACATATGACTCGTATGGTGCCTACATATCAAGGACAAAACTTGACCAGTAACAAACTAACCAACATATGAGTAGTGTACCTAGACTCGTAGCCACACCATACGACCAGAATGGTGAGTCATTACAATAATAGTGAGCTCAAAGCTCAGGAACTTTCCAAGGGCCAAAACTCAAGGTGTTTCAAATATTGATTACTTTACAAGCATGAGCGGCTAAAAACACATAGCTAGGGTTTTGGAAACCCTAGCAGATTGACAAAGCAAGGGAAGTGCTCTTGTTGTTTTAAACTGATACCCATGAATGTATTGTATTATCTTCACTTTAATAGTTATTTAGAGATGGCTAACATTAAGAGCCCACCTAGAATATTGCTACTTACTACAAATGAAGAGTAGTGACTAGGAAAAGATAATTATGATAGTAATTTGAATTTTACTTGTCGATCCTTTTTACTAGGTATTATCTAAGTAAGATGGTTAGATATCATCTAATAACTAGAGACTCAAAAGGTAAAAGTTTACAGGGATCAAGATAAGGGTTAGTAAGGAAACATCCTTAGATTTAAAAGATAAAGGGTGAATTCCATCTACTTATTCAAAAGACTATAGATGGTACATAACTTATTAGATTCTGCATGCAAGGTATCAGGTTGGTTCAAAAAATCATGATAAGCCTACAGAGTTGAAAAGCCAGGGGGAAAAAATCCTAGTGTTTACCAATACTGATTATAATCAAAGTTGATATTTGTTCCTTGTTTGATATTACTATTCAAATCCCTTGTTTACTTTTTTAGTTTTTCCCATTGATTACAATATGTGAGATCCACCAAGTCCACCTATTCCCTTGGGATTCATCCCCAACCTTTGTTGGGTTACTATATTTGACAATGACCATAATAATATTTAGAGTAAAGGTCTAGCTTGGGCATTGTCAATTTTTGGTTCCAATGTCGAGGAATACAGTATTGTGTCACAAATTAAAGTTGTTGCAGTTTTTGAGTATTTTTGTTTTTGTTATTGGTTGGTTGTACACCGCTGTATGCCTACAACTTGATGTAGAGGCAATCCCTTACTCCCATAAAATCAAAATCTAGAGAGAATCCTATAAACATCTAGTAGGATGATAGAGCAAAAAGAGATAATCTTCCTAAAGGAGTTTGTCATGATGTGCCTCCTTCCCTTCTTGGAGGAGTTTGGTATATTATTGACCTACAGATAGAGGTGCTATTAGTACAAGCTACTAACAAGAGAAAGGAAAAAGAAGCTCAGTGCTTAGCTTGGGAGGTAGAGCTAGCAGTGTATTGACTTAAAGTAGACCACTGAGTAGAACTCGATAGAAACCAGAATAGAGATCGAGGTGGCCGAGCCTATATGATCCCAGCATAACAGTACTTATAACCCTATGAGGGTGATAAAGAGGATCTAGGGTATGTTGAGCCGACAGATATTGGAGCCATTATTTCTCTTATTTTACCCCTAGGCATTAAGTTTAATAGATTGAGTTCTATGATCCAACTCTTATACATGAAGGGTGTGTTTGTAGGGATTCCTATAGATGAACAAACATGCAGCTAGCCAATTTTACTAGAATTTTCACCTCGTATACATAGCCAAGGGTGAATCAAGAGGCACTTAGAATGAGGTTGTTCCCTTTCTCACTTATAGGAGAAGTATCTTTATGGTTAAGGAACTTCCAAGAGGATCTACCGCTATATGGAATGAGTTGTACATACAATTCTTGAACCAATTCTTTTCTTCATCCAGGATGTTACAACTTAAGGATGAGATCTATAATTTCAAGTAGCTATAGTCTGATTCCATGTATGAGATGTGGTTCAGGTATAAGAAAAAGTAGAGTATGGTGCCCAACCATTTGATTTCAGGGATAAACCTATTTGAGTTATTCTATAGAACCCTGACCATCAGTTCTAGAGCTATAGTAGACATTGTCTCTGGAGAAGCTTTTATGAGATTATACTAGGAGGTAGCTTTTGATATTCTAGACCAGATCTGTTTTACTAATTGAGGATGGAAAACTCAAAAAATAGAGAAAGGTTCTGGTACTTACGCCATTGGATCTTCTAGTGACCAGAGAGTAGCTGATGATTCTATTGTGTAAGATATTGCACTACTGAGGACTGATATTAGGTTACTGGCGAAGAAGTTCATGACCATGAATTCTGAGAAAGTTCATATAGTAGGAGCACATGGTGCAACTTTTAAAGCTTATGAGTTTGAATTTAAAGAGAAGGCTAGGCATTAAGATCGTTAATTGGTTGGTTTTCCAACCCAAGGGCAAGGAAACCAAATGCCAAAAATACTATAATGCCATATATAGAGAACACATTAGGGACATACATGGTGACTGGATATAGAAAGATCATGAAAAGGAGAAAGGAGACAAGTATATTCCACCTAGAAGATGAGATACAAAATCAAGAATGGAAGAAATGCTGACCAAATTGGTGAAGGGTTAAGAAATAAAGAGAACAACCTTAAAGAGATTAAGGCTAACATTTTAGGGTTGATCCAGAAGGTGGAGTCTCATGCCACTGCTATCAAGCAGTTGGAGCACCAGTTCAGTCAAATATCTACTATGATCAAACAAAAATAACCTGTTACTCTTTCTAGTGAAAAAACTTAGAGTCGACCAGCTATAAGTCATTGTCTAGCTATCACCACTAATTGTGGTGCTACTATTGATGATACCCCTATATGTATTATTGAGGAATTGAAGAATGATATCACTAAGATCGATGAGACACCTAAGGTAGTGTTTTAGAAGTTGACATGGGGTGATGATAATTTTTAGTATGATAGTGGTGAGCATTGGGTCATCGAGACAAATGATCATGTTCTCCCTTATAGTGAAACCCCTTTCTTACAATTAGTAGCAAAGAAGAAGGATCTCAGAGAAGTCACCATTCCTTGTTCTATTGGGCCTTTCAATGTTAAGAAGGCTTTATGTGACTTCGGATAAGGAGAACATGTGATTTCATTGGATGTGTACAAACTATTGAGGTTGGGGGAACTCAAACCTACATACACAAAATTGTTGATGGCTGAATCATCAATGAAGAATCCAGTAGGTGTTTTTTGTGATGTAGAAGTAAGGGTGGCATCCTTTATATTCCTCACTGATTTCATAGTTCTTGATTGTAAAGTAAATTCTCAAGCCCCCATTATATTAGGTAGACCCTTCTTATCCACTAGTAGGGTGTTGATTGATATGGACTTGGGGGAGATCACCTTTAAATTGAATGATGAGAAAGTAGTTTTTGAGGTATGTATAATAGTGCAGCAGTAAGACGATATGCGAGTGGTATCTGTAATAGACACTATTGATAAGGATGTTGTTACAAAGGTTAGTGTGCCAGATCTACTAGGTGTTGAGAAAAAAATTAAGGTGATGGCTACTAGACTACCAATTGTGGATACCGAGGTAGCAAAATTATATGTGTAGATCTGACCAAGTTTCTAGACTATACTAGACACGGCTGAGGCTATACTGCAGTCTTTACACTTGACTATGATGTTAGAATTACGAGATGAGTTTCATGCATAGATAGATGCTATTGAGACTCGAGTATTGACCTAGTTTAGAAGGATTGAGATATTATATCTAGAAGATATTAGGGAGGAGGTACACCTACTTCTATGCTCTCTTATTGAGAGCCACATATCAGTCATCCCTTCAATTGTATCCCCAGTTGTTCAGCCATCACCTTCACATGGTTCCTTACACTTTAATTTTTTCACAGAGAATAATGTGTAGGTCCCCATAGTTGGGACTAAGAGAGGTCGATAGGGGGAGTTGTAGACTCCAGACAGGCCATATGAGCAAGCCCTGGAAAGGGCCACCCATGATTCGATGTAGACTATATTTATTAATAGGTAGTGGATTGACAAGCTATCTGTGAGTGTATCTTTTCATAGTGCACCTCCACCATCATGCCCTCCTCTAGTGGATATATCACCATCTAAGGAAGATCATGAAATAGACGCTTAGTGCATCTGTAATGCCCCGAGATCCCATCCCGAGATGTCACATGGTGCTTATGACCTCAAAGGACCACAAGCTAACCCTTTTCTGATATATGTGCCTATACACTGCTTAATATCTGAAATAAATGTAAAAACTGGCCATAAGGTTCAACACATCTATACATACTCAAAACTGAAAACTTAATACCAATATATCTATCTGAAAAGCCTTTAAACACTATGAACTGTAGAGTTGATGGGACATGTCCCCAACTAACTTGGTCTAATGAAAATATAAAAAAAGTCTAATACCATAATAGTAAAATGAGATTCGTCCTTGAAATAAGATTACTTACTGCTATGACTACTCCTGCTGACTAGGACAAAACTGCTGAGGAAACTCTGGGTCCTGTGCCTCTAAACCTATGGTGCCAAATGAAATACCATAGCACAAATACGTCAGTATAGGGATGTATTGAGTATGTAGATGGGGTAAGGCTAAATGCAAGGGCTCATGCATACACAATATCTAAATGGAATGATCATGAAAATATCGTATGAAAAACATACATGAATGCACAGACCATAATCACAATGATCACAACTCTACATACTGAACCTCGGATACCACTTTACTGCAGACTAAACTCACTACTGACATTGAGATACTGAATCACTGACTCATCTGATACTAATAACTGAGGATCTGGATGCACTTACATCAAGGACTGAATGATGAGCTTTACTATTTTCGACTGACAGTATTAGAGATCAACCTCTATAATAGATGATTTCAGAAACTATTATCAATGATAAGAAATATAAATATATCTGAATCTGACAACAAGGATATTCAATAGAATTTGAGACTGTGTATCAAGCCTGTCTGGCAGCATATTTATGAATATGATATCAAATAACAATATATGGACCAAGACTATTTGACGGGATGGTACATAAATCAATGGAACTATCTGAGTTCCTCATAAAGATAGATGACAGTATCTAAAAGTCCTGATTTCTAAAGATTGATACTAAAACTGAGACTGATTCTGAAACAGTAGGAAGTAGTTACTTAACCGACATGCCTCAACCTACCATAGGTTGGGTCCAACCTGTAACCCTATTTAGAAAGGTGTCAATACCGTGCCATGGGTAAAACCTCTCTCTGGTCAATCCTCTTTACTGGATGGCCCTTACCAGGAAGTTGACCTAAGGTAATATAATAGTCAAATACTCTTTCTCCAAAGGTGACAGCCTTTTCCTAATGGTGACTCCTGTATCCTATGCTGGCTACATAATTTTGGAGGTCAGGGACTGCTACTAACGACTCTGTCCTTTCTCTCTCTGACTGAAGGAGCCGCCATCCCTTCCCTCACTCGGTGCTAGTTTCTAATCCCAACCAAAAGACTCTGACTAAATTTTTAACTAAACACAACTGAACTGAATCTGATACTGATTATGTTTATGAAAAGATCTAACAAATCTAGGCTAAGATCACTTAGTTTCATATCTGATAGAAATGGTATTAAATTGCAGTATCTGACTGACGATACAAGGCTTGAATAGATTATTGGGTCACTACTGAGATTTGAATTGAACACTTGCATACTATTAGATCTGAGATGATTATAGGATTGAGTCTATATCAGTAGCGATACAGAGATTACAAGGATAACTGAGATTACTGTGCTTTCTTAAGTTCTGCAATTGTCTGAGGATATAGAGTTCTATAGTTCACTGAGTTCTGAGGATCATCGCTCGACTGGAATTATCGTGAAACTAAAACGGGCTCTAGACAACAACTAAATTTTTGGGTATAAATAACCCCAGGACTCGATAACATAAAATAAAGCGTAATCATTTCTCCATCATCACAACCATTCATTCATCATCACAGTCATTCATTCATCATCATAATCATTCATTCATCATCATATTATTAAAGCATCTCTTCAAGTATTTAGGAAACATAACATACCTTTACCTTTGAAATCATTAAGGCATCGCGTTAGGCATTTAGGAAACATCAATATATACTAGCGTTGGGAAATATACTACTAGATTATACTTTCTTCAACAAGGTCTTACCTAAAGTACTTCACACCTAAATTGGTCTTGACATGTATTTGGACATCACATGATTTGGGGAAAACTTTATACTATCATGTCTCAACTTACTTGCTAACCACTTGGCATATATTAAAAGCTTAGAATATATCGAGAAGCTCATAATTGGGGAATTTACTACTATCACATCTCCACTTGTTCGCTAAGGTCCTTCAACAAACACTAGACATGCACGGGTTCATACTTATTTGGGGATTTCCCACTATCATGGAATAATTCATCCACTTAGGCATTTTACCAAACACTAGGCATGCATAAACTAGCTCACAATTTGGGGTTTTATCTTCAACATACTACAATGGCCCTTTTATACTTCACCTAATCTTTCATCAAACCTATGGGGGACATGCTCCGCTTATTCCACCATTTCTACATCCAAATATCATGAACACATCACATAGAAAACAACATAAGAAAGATTCATCACAAATATCATATGGATTCCACATACATGGGTCAAAGCTCATAAATCTTATAAAAAACATGAATCAAAACTCAACATCAGCTGGAACATTAATTTCAACTCACATGAGTCATTAACAACTCATAAACATAAAATCTTTGAGTTTTAGAAAAGGGTACTTGAGCTTCTTGGATGAAAGGGACCCAAGAATCAACATCAACATACCTTGGGGAAACTCTTTTCTTAAAATCCTTTGGAAGATTTCTTAATTTCTCTAGATCTTTCTTAATCTTTGTTAAAGAAGAAGAGAGGATTTTGTTTTTTCGGAAACCCTAGTTCTTGGTGGAAGAAGAGAAAATGAGGCTAAAATCCTTAGCCGGGTATTTATAGAGGTTGGGGATCAGGGGAAAAGACCAAAATGACCTTGGAATTAAACTGAAAATTCCTCGATTTTACATGCTGGTGCAACGCACCATAATCAGGCCAATTCACTAGAATGTGAACAATTGAGAAACTGCATGACGGTGCGATGCGGTGGAAATTGCATTGCCATCTTGATTGTGAACTAGAACTATACCGCTATGCAGTGGAATTGTAGAGTTTTACTAGAATTTGACAATTTTCATTTTGGCTGGCTCTGCGACGTGCTAAGGTGCCAGGTGGCACACTACCTCACTAAAATGGCTCTAACTTTTCACCCGAGTGTCCGATTTGGGCAAATTTTGTATTGATGGATAGATTCTACAATGCTCTACATGGCAAAGTATTTCATACTTAGGAAGATATTTCGAAAACTTTTTGACTCAGATTTCCACTTAACTGAATATGCTCTAAGGCATAGACTGGAAGAGGACTTTGCGGGGTATTACAACATCCCAGGTATTTTCTCACTTGCCTATGTTTTACTTTATTTCAGAGCATTGAGGACAATGCACAATTTTTAGTTGGGGATGGGATATACCATATCCACCACAGCTTTTGTTGTCATGCTTCTTTTGCTATCAACCGCGGTATGGTTGTATATACCAACATGTCTAGGATAAAATTTGTGTCGTATTGTGTTTTGTTTAGTATTATGATATGTTTTGTGTAATTAGGAGATTTTTTAAGTATTTAGGGTATTTATCATGTTCCTTACGAATTTTTGAGAAAAATTATACCTTTCCAAAATTTTTGTTTTAGAATAATGTGAATGTATATATATGTGAACATTATGGATCTTGTTATGACATTAGGATTCGTGATATGATAATCACTTGCTAACAACTGCATGAACTGGATAGGTAGTAGCTTGTAATATTGACTCTGTTCCGTGTGTTTGAGATGATACATAGTTCTCTTTGTGCATTGAATTCAAAACTTGCCCGGTTAGTATTGCCTAGGTTTAAGGATAGTCGGTTAGGAAAGGATGATAGGCCATTTTTTATTTTTGTCCACTCTTAGCCTAAATGACCTTCCCTATATAAAATAGTATCCCTTGATCCCTGTTTCGAGAATTATAGCCTATTTTTCTTATTTCACTATTCACCTTTCCATTTATATTACAATGAACCTATTTTGGCCCTAATCCTCCATAGACATTATGTACCTTAACTCAGGCCAAACACCTAAGTTGAGGGTGGATATCATAGGGGTGTGTAGCATAAATAGGTATGAATAAGGGTAAAATAAAAAAAATATTTTGTAGGGCTGGCTGTGGTAGCGAAAGCAAAGAAAAAGAAAAAGAAAAAAGGAAAAGACATATTGTGAAAAAAGTGAAAAACAAAGAATAAAATACCACACCCAACCTGAGTGTGCAATAAAGAATAAAAAGGGAGAAATAAGGAAGGAATATAAGGAAATTGGATAATCAGTGACACCCCAAAATTAGTTTAGTGCCAAGGAGTTATAGTCACTTGATGTGTTCATATGTACCATGCCATCCACGAAGCCTACATTACAAGCCGAGAAAAGTCCTATAGTGATCCTAACTTGACTGTCTGAATACTAAGGTAAAGAAAATAAGTGCAAGCCTATAGAATTTGATGCACATTGATTGGAACTTCTCTTCTGAGAGTGAATGTCTCTTGATTGTCCCTGCATTGACATGCATTATTTTGTATGAGTGAGTTGGGACTTATTTGTTATGAGGGAACTTGAGTCATATTGCAAGATATTTGCTTATTTTGGGTATTGTAACTTGTATATACGCATGGTTATTTTTTGATGATGTAATTCCATACCTTGATCCCATTATGTCACATTGGTGTGTTTCATAATTATACATAGTTAGTTTTGAAAAGTGAGGTTGGAGGGGGTGTTGTGTTTTGAGTTTAAAGTGTTGATTGACTGCCTTGAATAGCTTATATTCTCCTAGTTAAGCATTGGTTTTTGTTTTATTATGTTTTGTTGCCTAAGGACATGCAAATAATCTAAGTTGAGGGTGTTGAAGAAGAGCTAAGAAGATGACACCCGATACTTTCTAAGTCAACATATGGACTGCAAGTAGTATATGTGGATCGCATGTGGGAAAAACAAGTATCAGAGAACAGTGAGCTCAAAGCTCAAGAAATTTCCAAGGTCCAAATCCCAGGGTGTTTCAGTTATTGATTAGTTTAAAAACTTGTGCGGCTAAAAACCATAGCTAGGGTTGTAGAAACCCTGATGGATTATTCAAGTCAGGGAAGTGCTATTGTTATTTTGAACTGATACCCATGCATGTATTGTATTATCTTTACTTTAATAGTTATTTTAGCAGTGGCCAACGTCAAAATCTCGCCTAGATTATTGCTACTTACCCCAAAAATGAAGTAGTGACGGGAAAAAGATAATTAAAACAGTCATTTGAAGTTTAACTATCGATCCATAATACTATGTATTATCTAAGTAAGATGGCTAGCTATCGTCTAATAACTAGAGACTCAAAAGGTAATAGTTAACTGGGATCAAGATAAGAGATAGTAAGGAGACATTCCGAAACTCAAAAGGTAAAGAGTGATATCTATCTACTCATCCAAATGACTGTAGATGGTGCATAACTTATCTGATTTTACATGCAAGGTATCAGGTTGGTACAATAAAGCACAATAAGCCTACGGAGTTGTGAAGCCGGGGGGAACATAATCCTAGTGTTCACCAATACTGATTACAACTGAATTTGATATTTTCTCTTAGTTCTAGATTGCTATTCAAATCCCCCTATTTACTTTTCCAGTTTTTTCCCATTGACTATAGCATCTGAGATCCACAATTCCATGTATTTCCTTGGGATTCAACCCCAACCTTTGCTCGGTAACTATATTTGAAAATGATTGAAATCATCTTCGGAGTGAAGGTGTAGCTTGGGCGCAATCAAATACGGATAAAATCGCCCAAAAACTTTAACACCTGAAGCTCAAATTCTCTAAAATGATGAAAGATTGAGAAAACTTAATTTTATATAGATGACTAGGTGTGATCGCTTAAGTGACTAAATGAACGCTTAAATGAATAGGTCATCCCTTATGCAACTAGGGACATATCAACTAGCTGCTTAAGTAGCTGTTTGGCAAGTTAAGCGACCATCACTTAGGAGACCATAGGATCGCTTAAGTGACTGCATCGGCTGATGCTGCACCAGTTAAAAACTTAGAAAATTTCAAGTCTCCATCAACCCCTTGGGATTCTTGCAAAATCCTGAGAATGAAAATGAACTATGCTACCCTATAAATTCACTGCTTTGGACTCAATGGAGACAACAAATTTTGTAAAAGAGGTTGCTTTCACATAATTGACCCTCAAGACCCAATTTCATAATTTCCCAAACCAAGAATTGAAATGAGATATAAAAGCCATAAAATCATACCAACCATGCTACCAACCAAAAACAACATCTAATTCTATTGGCACTGTCCATTTTGCCATCCGACACATAGAACAAAAGATGTTGATTAAAGTCAACCATAAAACCTTATTAACCTCCAAAAACCATAAACTCAGACAAATCACACCAAAATATATTGAGAATCATGCTGATCATCCTCATACTCAAGAAAAATCCTGTAGCAATCATGGGGAGAGGTAAAATAATCAAATCACTTAAAATGCATATTTTACAAAATCAAGTCGTTACACCTTTAGCAAACACAAAGTCCCCATTAGAATTCCTTATACAAAAAGCAGCTGAGCTAGGTCTTTAATTTCCCCAAGAAGTTCCATCAATGTCACATTTAAAATAGTTGATAGGTGGAGGAATCCACTTCACAATCTTAAAATCATTGCTTGGTCTATATTCATCTAAATCTTTCATAGTAGTAGGCCAACTAAATCTTCCTTTAACGAAACTCCCGATTGTCTCAATATTTACCTAAATAATCTTCCCAATAGAATTATACCTGGAAAACTGTGTTTCTTTTTTGTTGGATAAATCATAGCATTATAATAGGCACCACCTGATAAATCCCTCTAATTAGACTCATAACAATGTCATTCCAGCACTTTCTAATACTCTTCTTTAAATAAACCAAACTGTTCATTCCATTAGCCCTAGAAAAGTGCTTCCAGATAGATTTATCTACTTCCTATTTCATGAACAAATGCTCAATAGATTCAATCTCCTGATTAGAAACACCTACAAAATTTAGAAATGTTAGGGTTCCACCTATGGATTACTTGTGCCATAGAAATTTGACCTTTCCAGTTTCTCCAATCCAAGAAAGAGAATTTAAAAGGCAATCCTTTAGACCATAATCTCTTCAGATCCCCATTAATGTTTTTTATTTGCCTCAATAGTTCCTAAGTTTCATGACCCAAAACTAAGTGCTATGATGACAGTTATTGTGGAACGCCTTGACAAGTAGGCCAATCCCCAAACTGATATGCAAAGATAAAACACAGCCAAAATACTAAGGCAAGACTTCTAGAATATAGTCAAACAAAAAATATACAATAATAGTAGAAACATACTTAGAAATGATACCATAACTCACCCCAAACATGGTGTCACAGTGTAAGAACAATCCACATGCAACTTAAAGTCTGAAAATTCGATCGATAATCTAAGAACAATCTACATATAACTCAAAGTTGGAAAATAGAATTGATAATTAAATATGAACATAAGTCTATCTCTGAATATAACCAAGACATAAACTATAAAATATGGAGTAGGAGATCGAATCTAGAAGTATAGAGTGACCACTGCCTTAAAAGTATCCATTCACAGCGTGAAAATTAGTTGTCAGGCGTCGCACTTGTATTTCGATCTGCACCAAAAGGGCACTATAGAGATAAGTACAATCCACTTGTACTCAGTAGGTATCATAGGCTGACATAGAAAAGTAGAAAATCAAGAATATAAAATGCACACTATGGGAACGTTACCTACAATAGAAAATATTCCAAATAGTAGCCCATACCGTCTCCACTAATAGTCCTAAATATCAGCACATATATCAAGTACAAGTTGAGACATGAAATATCAAAAGATAGACATAAATGAAACACGAAAGTATAACCCAAAGGGTGCATAAACTATAGAATGTAATGAAAATAAAGATGATGTGATAAGTCTGAGGTTGTTTCATAACCTCCATATATACCTACCGAGCATTGCTTCAAACGTAGGACCCATGGAGGTTTCCACAACCCATATACAATCCAATTACCAATACCAATACCAATACAATATCTATGACTCCTCTTTGGCTAGGATCTTCTCAAACGGTTTTTAAAGATGTCACATTTCTATCAGAAAAACCTATCTTTCCATAGTGGTAGCAATGCCTCATGAATATATATATGATATGAGGATGTAATGCTCATAACCAATCAAGAATGAGAATTTCAATAAAATTCAACCAATACACAAGAATATGAGCCAAAAATCCACTAAATAAGATAACCATTCATGATTCAATATAGTCTATCCACTAGTAGTGTAAGATATGCAATATTATGTCTTTAATACCACAAAAATCCTAACTTAGGCAATTTTACACCAAGAAGAAAGTAATCAAACATATAAATACCAGGCCAGCAACATCATGTAAAAAACCACATGGTCATATATAGCAAGTAATATCTCAGCCCACCAATAACAACATTATAGGGCCCCATACGGGCATATAACTTGAATAACACCATTTTTATGAGTATACCCATACCCATAACATGCCTTTATATCAATATTAACTACCTAGTATAGTCTTAAGAAAGTTAAGACATAACCTACCACGAACGCAGAAAACCTAGTCGAAAAGTACTCAATAGGAGCCTTTCCTTTTCAAACAACCTCAAAACAAACTAAAACATACAAATATAGAATCTACAAGTTAAAAGGAAGTTGATGATACCCATATTTCCCATTTTTGAGTCAAGCTCAAAATGGACCCTCAAATGTGTTTTTAAAAAAGAAAGGGTAAAATTAATATTTTTGTTCATAAATACATTACCCATGATCCAAGGAAGCCATAGAAGAAAAACCAAGTGAAAATAGGTTTAAATGAGATTTAAATCTGAAGGAAACTATTTTAGGCTTTTTGGGTTAAATTATCAAATTTCACTTTTGACATCATGTTTTGACAAAGTATCGATGACATAAATCAAAGTAAAATAATTGAAATAGGGATTTGGAGCTTACAAAAGCTTTATTATGGAAGGAATCACCTAGAAACTGTAACACCTGAAGCTCAATGTCTCTAAAATGGTGAAAAATTGAGAAAAAATAATTTTGTATAGATGCCTAATTGTGAATTGCTTAAGCGACTAAATAATCGCTTAAGCAACCAGGTCATCTCTTAAGTGACCAAGGACACATAAGTTGGCTGCTTAAGATGCCTCTTGGTCACTTAAGAAATCATCACTTAAGTGACTATAGAATCGCTTAAGTGACTACATCAGCTGATGATGTACCTACTGAAGACATCGACAATTCCAAGTCTCCTTCGACCCCTCAAGATTTATCCAAAATCTTTAGAACACAAATGAACTATGATAACCTATAAAATTTGGCACTCCAGACTCAATAATGACATCAGATTTTCAAAATTATGTTTCTTTCACATAATTGACCCTAAGACCCAATTTCACTATTTCCTAAATCAAGGGTTGAAATGAGAGATAAAACCCATAAAATTATACTAACCATGCTACCAACCCAAAATCAACTTTTCGAATATGCTACCATAGTCTTTTTCCATTTGATACACAAAATAAATAATGTTGATCAATGTCAACCATAAAGCCTTTTTAACCTCCAAAAACCACAAACTCTCACAAATCAAATAAAAATGCATTGGGAACCATGTCGATTATTGCCACACCCTATAAATATCACATAGAAATCATAAGGAAGAGTAAAATGGTCAAATCACATAAAAATACATAATTCACAAAAATCAAGTCGTACACTAAGAATTTCTAACATTGAACTTTCTGGTGCTTGTAATGGTCCACCATGTTCGTTCACTATGGTTCACTATCTTTACTTGTCTCATATTACTTTTGATATGTTCAATGACTTACTCATGAAAACTGCATTTTGTCAAAGTTCTAGCCCTCTTCTATCAGAAACCTCAATATCACCCATAACATAATGAGTGTGAAACTCAAATCGGTATATGAAAAGAGGACCTAGGTTGGACCATTTTTCATACCAAATTCTAGCTATACCAAACTTTGGTTCCCACCATAGATCTTTCCCAATTTTTCTTTATTCTCAAGCAAAAATTTCTTAATCCAAGAGATTTCTCTCCACTGATCAAGTGATGATATCTATTGTTTTACAATATTTGTTTTGAAAGTGATTGGACCACATATTGCTTTGATTCCTGAATATTAATCGTATCTTTGAATACAAATCTTGAGAAACAACAAATATACATCTAAATCCAAGACCCCCTTATTGTTTTAGTTACATACCTTATTCTATGCAAACAAGTGTTTACTCCTTCCTGATTCCTTATTGCTCCAAAAAAATTAGACAAGATTATGTGAATATCTGTAATGACACAATTATGTGGTAAAATAGAATTTAAGATATAAATACCGATACTTTAAAGAACAATTATGATAAATACTTTCTTGCCGCCATATGATAGCCTCGTATTTTTCCAATATTGAAGTTTCCCCTTAATTCTATCAATAAGTTTATCATAGTTCTCTTTTATTTTCATAGTGTGAGTAATAGGGAAACCTAAATACTTTACCATAGAAGAACCTTGTTCATGCCTGTACATTATCCTACCAAATTAGAAGAATTTAGACCTATATTTTGGCTAATATAATATAAGCTTTTCTCTGTATTCACTATTTGCCTAGACTATTTCTCACACTCTTAAAAATAACTATAATCTTCTCCAAACAATAAATATTAGCAAAAGGAAAGATAATTATGTCATCAACATAAGCTAGATGATTCAAATTACGACTCCATTTTGGTATCCCATACCCTACATATATATCATCATCAAATAATGAACTAAGAGCTCTTGTGAGAACCTTTATAGATAAAATAAAGAGATATAGAGAAAGAGGATCTCCTATTTTACTCCCCTAGATGGGACAAAAACCTATGAGAGTGACCATTAAGAAGAACAAAGTAATAATTATTGGAAATTATAACACCCCAATTTTTTGAACCGAAATGCTATACGGTGTTCAAGACCCCGAAGGACCACAAGCTAAACCATGGCTGATATCGGTACCTGTATACTATATAAAATATTAGAAAATATTGAAACATGAACTGAAAGGCCATAAGTGTAATACCCCGAGAAATTTTTCATTGAAATTTTGTGTGTAAACATGTTGGGTTCTATCTTTTAGAATAAATTATAAATTTTCCATGCGGAATGTCTTAGATTATGACCTACCATTGTGTAGATTATCGAAGAATATTTCTAACGATATATGGATCATCTAAAATGGACACCCGAGCAACGAGTTATGAACATTCCGATCGAACCGTGAATAGTAGTGAAAAGTAAAATATGTAGGAAAAAGTATTGGGGCTTGGCGTATTTTTGCTCCAACTTTAAACGATCATAACTCCTTGTACATAATGATTTGGGTGATCTACTATACATCAACGAAAATCTCGGTGAGTCTTATTCCCAATGAAATTGCTTTCATCCAATTTGTTTATCGGAGCAAAAAGTTATGGTCGATCTACTTCAGCCTATCAAAAGCAATTTTTTGGATCAACTTCAAACGATTATAACTCCTCGTACACAATGATTTGGGTGAGATACTATATATCAACGGAAATATATAAGAGTCCTCTTTCTAATGAAATTGGTTTCATCCAATTTGAATATTGGAGTAAAACGTTATGGTTGATCTACTTCAGAGTATCAAAATTGTCCACCAAAGGACCGATTCGAGAATTATTTGATTTTTAGGGATGTTTTGGTCATTTTCCCTTACCCAAAATCCATCCAAACCCTATATTAAAGCCTATTATAAGCATTATATGTTATATTTCTTCAAATTCCCTCAAAAAGAAAACCCTAAGCTCCTACATCCAACTTTGAAAAGCTTCAAAGTTCACCATTAATTTTGCAAATTTATTCAAGATTCCAAGTTACAAGTTCAAGAACTCCAAGAACCATCATTCAAAGGCACGATTAACATCTCAAAAATGAGTATCGATCTAAAGTTCATCATTCTAGGTATGTGGGGTTTTTCAACAAGAACTCTCGTTTGTTCTTGTGCCCAAAAGTAATTTTCTTTAAAAGGCATGATTTTTATTTGATTTTTTTATGAATTTGAAGCATGAACCCATATCTTATGATGATTATTATAAAATATTGATGTTTATGATTTGAAAGATGAATTCACATGTATGGAGATATAAAGCATGAATCTTGAACGATATTTATCATGATTTGGATATTTGGGTCGTGAATCCCCATTGGAAATTGTGTTTTTTAGAGAAAGTGTGTGTTAGAAGCACGTTGATGTTGAATATTTTAGATATTTTGAATGATTTGACCTTTCGGTCTTAATGAAGTTATTTTGAACTTGAGTGTGAAAGAAATACACAATGTGGTTGATTTTGATAGATGAAAAGCATGATGGTCTTAATGAAGTTGTTTTAAACTCGAGTATGAAAGAAATCCACAACGTGGTTGATTTTGATATTGTTTTGTTGTGAATTATCTTTGAAATGATTTGAGATAAGTCCGGGAGAATTATTTAGCATTGAGTGGGAGGTATAAAGTAACCTTACTTCCCTAGAACTACGTGTCCCCATAGGAGTAAGCTTGAGGCTGATTTATATAGTGATCACTAGTTTGTATGGATTTGATATTGATAGTCCTACTCTGATGGCAAAGATATGACGGATCTCCCCAATGTGGGTTGTACATTGGACTCCATGTAGCTCACATGGTTTATGTCGGTTATAGGATCTCCCAGTGTGTGTGTTTCCTTGTGTCTATGGTGAATAGTGAAGTGATTTGAAAGTGGAATTGTGAAAGTTATTCTTTCAAAAGATTTAAATGATAGTTACATTATGAGAATTGATATTCTTGATGAACTGAAAGTGATTGACAAATTATATGATGAGTCACATGTGTTATTGTACTTATTTCATCCTCTCATGATTATGATGATTTTCTTTGGGTTATGTGAGTCTTTCAAACATCCTACATATTTCTTATAAATATTTATGATGATAATTTTTATACAACTGTAGACACCTCATGTACTCAGTTCCTTTCCATGATACTGACCCACATCTTCGGATGCGGGCCATATTTTTTAGGAATATAGGTTAAGGTGCTCAGTTCCAGGTTCGACAGTGATTCTTCGAGCATGTTGTTCTACATCGTCTATTGTGGTGAGTCCTCATGTTCTGAGGACATGATGTTTGATGTTGGTTTCACGGAATCATTTACATTTGATAACTAAGTATAAGTCAGTTGGGGCATATCTCAATGGCTCGGTGGTTTTATTGATTTTCTTAGAGGCTTGTCAGACTAGTATAGATGTTGGGAGTTTACTAATAAGTTGTATTTTGTTATCTTTCTAAAATTCTTGTATTCTTGGATGATGATTACTCTATTGATATTTGAGGGTTATTTATGAAAACCCCATTAATTTGTGTTGAACTAAATGAAAATGGTTTAAAGGATTAGCTTGGGCCTACTCATAGCCTCAAGCACCGTGTGATGCTCCGGGACCAATTTTTTAGGGCGTTACAAATATGGTATCAGAGCCTAAGGTTTTAAGGTGTCCTAGGGAGTTTGACAAACTGCGTTACGTAGAGTCTTGATCATCGGTGTGTAGCGCGCTACATCTATGAGCAAGAGGCTACAAGACGTTTTAGGAAAAAGTGTGATTCTTTCTTTCAGA
The DNA here is from genome assembly GCF_002878395.1 of Capsicum annuum. NCBI lineage: Eukaryota > Viridiplantae > Streptophyta > Magnoliopsida > Solanales > Solanaceae > Capsicum > Capsicum annuum. The sequence goes on from NC_061119.1 coordinate 160,375,456, forward strand.
AGTCTATCATGCTTAAAGTGTCTCACTCTACTATTGATTTATGCTCTCCTGTCTTTCAGGTTAACTAATGGCCCAGCAGATTTCATGGACCTCATGAATCGAGTGTTCAGCCATATCTGGATATGTTTGTCATAGTGTTCATCGATGATATACTGGTGTACTCCCATAGTGAGGATGAACATTCTGATCATCTCCAAACTATCTTGCAAACCCTTAGAGATCACAAATTGTTTGCCAAGTTCAGTTAGTGTGAGTTTTGGCTAAGGTCAGTTGCTTTTATAGGTCATATCATTTCTTCTGAGGGTATTAGAGTTGATCCCCAAAAGACCGAAGATATTAAAAATTAGCCTAGACCTATTTCTCCGACTGATATTCGAAGTTTCTTAGGTTTTGCTAGCTATTACCACCGTTTTGTTGAGGGTTTCTCCTCTATAGTGTCTTTTATGACTTATTTGACCCAAAAGAAAGTGAAGTTCTTATGGTCTAAATCTTGTGGGAAGAGTTTTCAGGAGTTGAAGACTCTACTCACTTCAGTACCTATTTTGACTTTGCTTGATGGTGTTGATTGTTTTGTGATGTACTATGATGCTTCGAGAGTTGAGTTGGGTTGCGTATTGATGCAGAAGGGTAAAGTGATAGCTTATGCTTCTTGACAGTTGAAACCCTATGAGAAAAATTACCCCACCCATGACCTTGAGTTGGCTGCTGTTGTGTTTGCTTTGAAAATCTGGAGACACTATTTGTATGGTGTCCATGTTGATGTTTTCACTGATCATAAGAGTCTGCAGTATATGTTTACCCAGAGAGAATTGAATCTTAGGTGGAGACGATGGTTAGAATTGTTAAAGGACTATGATATGAGTGTGCTGTACCATCTGGGCAAGGCTAATATTATGGCGGATGCCCCAAGTAGAGTGTACATGGGTAGTGTTTTGCATATGGTAAAAGGTAAGAAACAGTTGGCTTGTGATGTACATCGTTTGGCTAGATTAGAGGTTAGGTTGTTTGACTCTGCTGAAGGTAGTATAGGAGTTCAGAGTACTTCCGAATCCTCCTTGGTTTCAGAAGTGAAGGAAAAGCAATACTTAGATGCTAGTTTGGTCAGACTGAAGGAGTCAGTCAAGGGCCAAAAAGTAGAGGTTTTCTCCTAAGGGAGAGATGGTATGTTGAGATTGCAGGGTAGATTGTGTGTCCCGATTGTTGATGATCTGAGATAGAAGATTATTACTGAAGTGCACGAGGTGCGATATTCTATTCATCCTGGTGCCACCAAGAGGTACCGAAGTGTGCAATATGCCAACAGGTTAAGGTTGAACGCCAAAGACCTGGTGGTATGATACAAGATTTTAGTATTCCCACCTGGAAGTAGGAAGAGATAACTATGGACTTCGTGATTGGTTTACCTCCTTCCCGACACCATTATGATTCCATTTGGGTTGTGTTGATAGGTTGACTAAATATGCTCATTTCTTGCCTATTCATACTTCATATACTGCTGAGGATTCTGATAGATTGTACATACGAGAGCCAGTCAGACTGTATGGAGTTCCCTTGTCTATCATTTTGGATAGGGGTACTCAGTTCACTTCGCAATTTCGAAAAACTTTTCAGAATGTTCTTGGTACCCAAGTGCTTTTGAGTTCTGCTTTTCATCCAAAGACGGATGGTCAGGCTGAGCGGACCATCCAGACCTTAGAAGATATGTTGAGAGCTTGTGCACTTGACTTTAAGGGAAGTTGGGATGATCACTTACCGTTGATAGAGTTTGCTTACAGCAACAGTTTCCACTCTAGTATTGGCATGGCTCCATTTGAAGCCTTATATGAGAGAAAGTGTAGATCACCCATAGGTTGGTTCGAGGTGGGTGAAGCGGCTGTGAGTGGTCCAGATTTGGTATTTGAGGCTATGGAAAAAGTTAAGTTGATTAGGGAAAGGTTGAAAACTGTGCAGAGTCGTTAGAAGTCATATACGGATGTTAGAAGGAGAGACCTTGAGTTTGAAGTTGGTGACCTAGTGTATCTGAAAATTTCACCCATGAGGGGGGTGAAAAGATTTGGAAAGAAGGGGAATCTTAGTCCCCGTTATATTGGTCCTTAAAAAATTCTTAGCCGTGTTGGTAAGGTAGCTTATGAGGTTGAGTTGCCTTCTGATTTGTCCTCTGTTCATCCAATATTCCATGTCTCCATGCTTAGAAAGCATATTAGCGATGTTGTGGAAGTGGATTCCTCTGTGAGAGCTGACATTCAAGAAAATCTTTCTTTTAATGAGATTCCTATTGAGATTCTTGATTTCATTGTTTGAAGACTAAGGTACAAAGAAGTTCCCTTGGTCAAGGTGTTGTGGCGAAACCAATCTGTTGAGGGTGCAACTTGGGAAGCTGAGGCGAATATACGATCCAAGTACCCGCACCTATTTTCCACAAACTCCTATCAAGCCGAAGGTACTATTCTTTCCTAAATCATGCACTTTTAATAAAAGTTGCAGCAGTTCAGCTGTCATTTATTATATGTTCAGCTATAGTTTCTTGAATTTATGCATTCTATGTTGCATTCAGAGTGAGAAACGATGTGTTGATGAGTCTAACGAATGGTTTCAGCTGTATGCTCTATTCCCTATCTAATCTTGGCATGTCTAGCGTCATTTAAGGATGAATGTTTCCAAGGGGGGATGATGTCATACCCCGAGAATTTTTTTATGGAAATTTTTTGGCGTAAATGTGTTGGGTTCTATCTTCTAAAATAAATTATAAATTTTCCATGCGGAATGTCTTAGATTATAACCCACCATTATGTAGAGTATTGAATAAGATTTCAAACGATATGTGGATCACCCAAAATGGACACCCAAGCGATGAGTTATGAACATCCGATCGAACCGTGAATAGCAGTGAACAGTAAAACGTGCAGGAAAAAGTACTGAGGCCTGGCATATTTTTGCTCCAATTTTAAACGATCATAACTCCTTGTAAGTAATGATCTGGGTGATACACTATATATCAATGGAAAGCGCTGCGAGTCCTCTTTCCAATGAAATTGGTTTCATCCAATTTGTCTATCGGAGCAAAATGCTATGGTCGATCTACTTCATCCTATCAAAAGCAAATTTTTGGGTCAACTTCAAACAATCATAACTCCTCGTACACAATGATCTGGGTGAGATACTATATATCAATGGAAAGATATGAGAGTCTTATTTCTAATGAAATTGGTTTCATCTAATTTGGATATCGAAGTAAAACTTATGATTGATCTAATTTAGACTATGAAAAAAGTCCACCAACGGATAGATTCGAGAATTATTTGATTTTTAGGGGCGTTTTGGTCATTCATCCTCAACCAAAATCCATCCAAACCCTATATTAAAGCCTATTAGAAGCATTATATGTTATATTTTATCAAATTCCTACAAAAATAAAACCCTAAGCTCCTACATCCAACTTCAAGAACCTCCAAAGTTCACCATTAATTCTACAAATTTATTCAAGATTCCAAGTTACTAGTTCAACAACTCCAAGAACCATCATTCATAGGAACGATTAAAATCTCAAAAATGAGTATCGATCTAAAGTTCATCATTCAAGATATGTGGGGTTTTTCAACAAGAACTCTCTTTCGTTCTTGTGCCCAAAAGTAATTTTCTTTACAAAGGCTTAGTTTTTATTTGATTTTTTTACGAATTTGAAGCATGAACCCATATCTTATGATGATTATTATGAAATATTGATGTTTATGATTTTGAAAGATGAATTTACATGTGTTGAGATATAAAGCATGAATCTTGAACGATATTTATCATGATTTTGATATTTGAGTCATAAATTCCCATTGGAAATTGTGTTTTTTTTTAGAAAGTGTGTGTTATGAGCATGTTCATGTTGAATATTTGAGATATTTTGAATGATTTGACCTTTTGGTCTTAATGGCGTTGTTTTAAACTCGAGTGTGAAAGAAATCCACAACGTGGTTGATTTTGATAGATGGGAAGTATGATGTCTCGTGATGTATATTTATATATTACTGAAACTGTTTTGTTGTGGATTATCTTTGAAATGATCTGAGCTAAGTCTAGGAGAAATCTTTAGCACCGAGAGGGAGGTGTAAAACGACCTTACTTCCCTAGAACTACGTGCCCCCATAGGAGTGAGCCTGAGGATGATTTATATAGTGATCACTAGTTTGTGTGGATTTGACATCAATAGTCCTACTCCGATGGCAAGGATAGGATGGCTGTCCCCAACGTGGGTTGTACGTTGGACTCCATATAGCTCACATGGTTTATGTCGGTTGTAGGATCTCCCGGTGTTTGTATTTTTCCTTGTGTCTATGGTGAATGGTGAAGTTATTTGAAAGTGGAATTGTAAAAGTCATTCTTTCGAAAGATTTAAATGATATTTACATTATGAGAATTGATATTCTTGATGAACTTAAAGTGATTGACAAATTTTATGATGACTCACATCTGTTATTGTACTTATTTCATTCTCTCATGATTATGATGATTTTCTTCGGGCTATGTGAGTCTTTCATACATCCTGCATATTTCTTATAAATATTTATGATGATGATGTTTATACAACTGCATACACTCCCATATACTCGGTTCCTTTCTATGGTACTGACCTACATCTTCAGATGTGGGCTGTATTTTCTCGGAATATAGGTTCAGGTGCTCAGTTCCAGGTTCGACAGTGATTCTTTAGGCACGCTGTTCTACATCCTCTGTTGTAGTGAGTCCTCATGTTCCGAGGATGTGATGTCTGATGTTGGTTTCATGGAATCGTTTACATTGGATAACTAAGTATGAGTCAGTTGGGGTATGTCTCAATGGCTCGATGGTTTTATTGATTTTCTAAGAGGCTTGTCAGACTAGTATAGATTTTGGGAGTTGACTAGTAAGTCATATTTTGTTATCTTCCTGAAATTCTTGTATTCTTGGATGATGATTAGTCTGTTGATATTTGAGGGTTATTTATGGAAATCCTATTGATTTGTGTTGAATTGAATGAAAATGGCTTAAAGGGTTAGCTTGGGTCTACTCGTAGCCTCAAGCACCGTGTGATACTCCGGGACCCGTTTTCTGGGATGTTACAATAAGGTTCAAAATGGATAAACATCTGAATAATAATGTCTGAATAAGGTGGTATCATAATACAAAAACAAAACTGAAAATACTGAAGTCTAAACTAAGTCTGATATCTACTCTACATCTAGTCTGAAAGCCTCTACTGTTTGAGTAATCTGAAGAAGTAGCTGATGGGACATGTCCCCAACTAACTCCATCTAATAAATTAACTAATTTGATAATGAAGAAATAATCATGTCCTCAAAGGATAAAGACTCACTTCTACCTCTGACTGCTGAAATCTGCAGTGCTACTGCTACTCTAGAACTCGTGCCTCTGAACCTATGGTGTATTATAATAGAAAGCACCATAGCATAAATGTGTCAGTATGACTGAATGTCCTGAATATATGAATGAAGTAGGTTAAATGCAAAGGGTTTATATGTATGAACAATGCCGACTGATATTAACGTGAGAATACATCCATGCATAAGTAACAATAACTAAACTCATGATGATACTGACTACTAAGTCTTAATACTGACATGAGTTTTCTGATACTGAGGTACTGAATAGATGAACAACTATATCTGACAGTTCAAATTATGAAGAACTGGTCTGATTCACCAAAGTTGAGATCAGTCCAATCTAGTGGATGATTTTGAAGTCCATTTATAATGATAAGGATTGATCGTATCTAACAGTCCGAAATCTGTATTGCTGAGCTGAATTAAATGTATCTAACAGTCCTGATTCTGCAATTAAAATTATGGGATGTATTTACCTAACCGATATGCCCCATGCTAAACTAACTAGTGTTCTGATATGACTGATAACATGAGTGACTGTATCTGATAGTCCTGAGTTTGATGGAACTATCCGAGATCCTTATTGTAACTAAGTTGACTATATCTGATAGTCCTAAAAATCTGAAAAACTATCTGAGTTCCTTTACTAAGACTGATACTAAAACTGTGGGATGTGTTCACCTAACTGACATGCCCCATGCTAAACTAACTGGGGTTCTGATATGACTGATAACATGAGTGACTGTATCTGACAATCCTGAGTCTGATGGAACTATCTGTGCTCCTTACCGTAACTGAGTTAACTATATCTGATAGTTCTAAAAATCTGAAGAACTATCTGAGTTAATTTACCAAGACTGATACTGAAATAATGGGAGGTAGTTGTTTAACCAATACACCCTATATATGCCAATATAGCTAAACTAGGCTCCAATCTCTACCCTCACTACAAGGGTGTCAATACCGTGCCACTGATAAAGATAGGTTGTGGGAACCCTCTACTGGCAGGTACTCAAAATGAGAACGGTGCGAACCCTCTACTGGCAGATTTGGCCACCTCATCTACCCTCAACTAGCAAGTATGATGTCTCAACCTATGCTGGCTATGTAGTTCTAGAACGCAAGGATTGCTTCTATAAATCACACTCTCTACTAGAAGGTGAGTTCCCATCCTTGGGTTCAATCGGTGCTAACTTCTATTCCCAACTAAAGAGATTGAACAAGATTTACTTACTGTACATGGACTGAGTTTAGTGAATTCCATTGACTGGCGAAATACTACTGATATCTGATAACTGACTGAGATCATGAGGTTTCCTGAGTAACATGACTGACAGAAGTCTATGGAGCATGGCCTGATTAAGGATATGATGAAACATGAGATGGCTCAAGGCACATTGCTAAATTGTCGGGTACAAGTAGCCCCAAGACTCATTGGAAGAAAACTAACACACATAAAACTTCTTAATCATAGGAATAACATCCACAATTCATAATACCATAAGTATGGGATTTCATACTACACATGTTTGTCAACACCATATACATTAAAGGGAATGCGCATAACATGTAAATACTTGCATAACTTCAATTTCATGAGCATTCCATATCACAACAATAATACATAAAAATTAGCATGGAATTCATGTTGAGTCGCAAGGAATAGAGCATGGTCTTGTCATTTAAATTCTATTTACCTATAATACATTATTTCTAGTCTCTTTGGTCTTTTATCAAACACCATGCATGCATACCTTGTGGCATAGGCATATTCATCTCCTTAATGATTTAAACCACCCAAAATTCAAATATTTCAATTTGCATGTCATCCTAGTTTCATAAAATCGCATAAAGATTCTAATTTGGCAATTGTATAACAATCAATCACACAAACACAATCAACCCACAACATAACTTCATGATTTATAGTTTAAAAGATGGTTCTTGAACTCCACGGATGAAAGGAATCCGTGGATGAACACTACGCATACCTTAAAGCTTGATCTTGAAAGAGATCTAATATTTCCTGAAGGTTCTTGATGAAATCCTTAGGCTTGCTCTTGATTTTTCTTGACTAAGGTTTAACCCCTTTGGGAGAGAATGTTCTTGTTCTTGAGGAGAATGAGAAAATAATAGGATAATATCCTTCTTAGGGATTTAATATCATGTTTAGAGTGAGGGAAAAAGACCAAAATACTTCTATGAAATTACCTTCCAGTTGTTGAAATTACTTGCTGACGACATAGGCTGATAAGCCGTCAGATCTGTGATAGCCCGTCAGCCCAGGTCGTTACCTGAGAGCTAAGATTTTTGAAATTCTACCTAAGTCTAATGAAATTGCTAATATGTCATAAAAAATGTTAGCAGAAATGTGATAGGTTATCAGAAATGTCGTCAACATTGCGGTAATTCATCAGAAATGTCGTTACTCAGTTTTTAGGTTAACATGCTGGAGTAAAATAGGCTTAACTTTTTAGTGCGATATTGGATTTAGGAGAAATTAGTATTATTGGAAATATAATTCAATTATATATCTGTTGGTGGGTCATGCGCTTAAAAATTCATAGTATAATGAGAGATATGCTCATTTGAAGTTGACTATGGCAATATCCTTCCCAAGAATTCAATCGTTGAGTCTAAGACTAATTACTCAATATGCATTAGCGGAAACATGAGAACATAACTATGTCCGGAGCGTGATACGTGACTAAAATAGGTCTGTAATACATGGCGTGCAACTGAGGTTAGATCTTAAGGGTAACTTATGAGTATCCCCTACTCCATAGTAGATTCATTACATAAAGAGAGAATGGAATGCTTATGTTATGAAAGTTTGGGGAATCATAGCGTATCTTCTCCTTGGTACACCAGGTCCCTCACAGAATACTGACTTGGCTGAGCTACTGAGGGAAGCCGAGGTCATGTACAAGGAACCTAGAAACTGAATCGTGACTAATTATCTGAAATCTGAAACTGAGCCATGACACATAAACTGAGCCGATTACCAAAATAAAGTGTATATTATAACTAAGACTATAACTGAGATGGAAACTGAGTTATGATAGTCGCATAACAAAGGTTGTCATAAGTCAAGGATCTGAATATACACTCACACTCTGAACTTTTCCTAATTTCTAAGTACAACCTCTTGCTAGTCATTTATTTGTATATTAGCATGACATTTAAGCCTATCTCCATAACTACACCCTCGTATAAAATAGGCATGCAACAATCTTCTTTTAACATGTATTATTTACTCTCACACTTATCTAAGAAACTACTTATCACTATACTGTTCTCACAAAGAGAGAGTTTACTAAAGGGATTGAATCAAGAGGACATAAAACATAAATGGACCCTAGCTGAACATGACACATGACTGATGCTTGAGGAATAGTATATCAACAATATGGATGTACCCAAAAGGTCTGAACTGAGGATATAGATGACATATCCTGGATTAACTAATCAATTGAAGTGTAACATGAGTCATGGGAGCTGACTAATCTGTAGAGTGTGACATCTGTACATGAGTCTTAAGCAGCATGACCTGAGTTGGGAACTTTATGCATTTGTGGGACATGATTTGTATTACTGAGGGGAATAGAACTAAGCCCCTTATGCTGGGAAATGGAATCTTACATGATTCTATGGAAAGGGTAAATATAAGTTATGTTTATGAAACTGAGATATGAAGCATGCATAGGCATCATGCTGACTGGAGTGTAAAACTTTACACTAAGATAAGGATGGGTCGGGAATCATCTTCTCTAATTGGTTTTTTGTACATATTGGCACTACTACTGAAATCTGAGAGCCTGACTTGGGTACTTGATCTACCATCTCCCCTTTGGATTTAAGCCATCATCATAAGTCTATGAACACTAAACTAATCTCTGAATTAAACAGCAATCATCATCACATACTTACACTCTGATCGACACATGCTCACCTTACTAAACACATCATCTGCCTTTGCTTCCTCATATATCACTAATATCACATTCATACCTTCATGCTTAATTTTAAGTCAATAAACTTAAATTTCTAACTCACACTGTTCAAACCTATTAATTTATTCTGGCACAACTATCCCCATGTATACATAATCTGATCAATTCAGGTAATATTATCCCAACTTTATTACTGCTACACCCATAGGTTCATGCTTCTAACTCTTGTCAAATTCTATCATAGGATTCTGAGAAGGGATCTAGTGAAATATCTAAATCTTTCTTTAAGAACGAGTTCTCATGATCAAGAATGAGATCTGTACAACTTTGGAACATAATGGAACTGAGGAATACTATCTGAGCATGTGGAAAATCCTATAACTGTCTGTAAGGACTATCTGAGAAGGCCCTATCTGTAGGACTAAAGCTTCACTACTTCTGTTACCTTGAAAGTAAGGTGGAGTTGACATAAGTAGATCATGATGAGAATCTACATGAGTTTCAAAGGAAACCTTTATATAGTATGATCTAAAAAAATAAAATAAGGGAAACTGTTCCTACAATATGTCATAGCCTCCTGCACATAAGTGTGGTGTACAACACACCCATGTATAATACTCTACTAGATGCGACTTTTAGACTTCCTAGGACTCTATTGAACCTTAGGCTCTAATACCAAGTTTGTAATGCCCTAATTTTCTGAACCGAAATGCTACTTGGTGCTCAAGACCCCAAAGGACCACAAGCTAACCCATGACTGATATCTGTACCTGTATACTGCTTAAAATACTAGAAAATATGAAAACATGAACTAAAAGTCCATAAGGTTCAAACTGGATAAACATCTAAATATTAATAACATCTGAATAAGGTGGTATCACAATACCAAAACAAAACTAAAAATAATAAAGTCTAAACCAAGTTTGATATCTAGTCTGTATCTAATATGAAAGCCTCTACTGTCTGAGTAATCTGAATAAGGAGCTGATAGAACATGTCCCCAACTAACTCCATCTAACAAACTAACTAATGGGATGATAAAGAAATAATCATGTCCTCAAAGGATGAGGACTTACTTCTAGCTCTAACTGCTAAAATCTGTAATGCTACTGCTACTCTGGAACTCGTGCCTTTGAACCTAAGGTGTAACATAAGAGAAAGTACCATAGCACAAAAGCATCAGTACGACTGAATGTACTGAGTATACGAGTGAGCTAGGCTAAATACAAAGGGTTTATATGTATGAATAATGCCGACTGATATGAATGTGACAATACATACATGCATAAGTAACTATAACTAAACTCGTGGTGATACTAACTACTGAGACTTAATACTGATAACATAAGTTTACTGATACTGAGGTACTGAATAGTTGAACAACTATTTTTGATAGTTCAAATTATGAAGAACTGGTCTGATTGACCATAGTTGAGATCAATCCTATCTAGTGAATGATCCTGAAGTCTATTTATAATGATAAGGATTGATCGTATCTAACAGTCTTAAATCTGTATTACTAGCTGAATTGACTGTATCTGATCGTCCTAATTTTGTAACTAAAATTGTGGGATGTATTCATCTAACCGATATGCCCTATGCTAAACTAATTGGGGTTCTAATATGACTGATAACATGAGTGACTGTATCTGACAGTCCCGAGTCTGATGGAACTATCTAAGCTCATTATCGAAACTAAGTTAACTATATCTGATAGTCCTAAAAATTTGAAGAACTATCTGAGTTTATTTACTGAGACTGATACTAAACTTATGAGAGGTAGTTGTTTAACCAAAATAGCCCATGCTAAACTAATTGGGTTTCTGATATGACTGATAACATGAGTAACTACATCTGACAGTCCTGAATTTGATGGAACTATTTGAGCTCCTTACCATAATGAGTTGATTGTATCTGATAGTCCAAAAAATCTGAAGAACTATTTGAGTTCCTTTACTGAGACTGATACAGAAACTATGGGAGGTAGTTTTTTAACCAACATGCCCTATAAGTGCCAATAAAGCTAATATGGGGTCCAATCTCTACCTTAACTAGAAGGGTGTCAATACCACACCAGTGATAAAGAAAGGTTGTGAGAACCCTCTACTGGCAGGTACTCAAAATGAGAATGGTGGGAACCCTCTACTGGCAGGTTAGGCCACCTCATCTACCCTAAACTAGAAGTTATGATGTTTCAACCTACACTAGCTATGTTGTTATGGAATGCAAGGATTGCTTCTAGGAATCACACCCTCTACTGGCAGGTTAGTTCCCATCCTTGGGTTCCCTCAGTTCTAATTTCTACTCCCACCTGAAGAGACTGAGCCTGATTTACTAACTGTACATGGACTGAGTTTACTAAATTCAGTTGACTGATGGAATACTATTGATATTTGATAACTGACTGAGATCATGAGGTTTCCTGAGTCACATGACTGATTGGAGTCTATGGAATAAGGTCTAATTAAGGATATTATGAAGCATGACATGGCTCTAGGTACACAACTAAATTATCGGTTACAAGTACTCCTAGGACTCGATGGAAGGAAACTTACGCATGTGACACTTCTTGATCATAGGAATAACATCCAGAATTCATAATACCATAAGTAGGGGATTTCATACTACACATATTTCTCAACACCATATATATGAAAGGGAATGCGTATAACATGTAAATACTTGCATAACTTCAATTTTATGAGCATTCCATATCACAACAATACACAACAATTAGCATGGAATTCATGTTGAATCGTAAGGAATAGAGCATGGTATTTTCATTTAACTTCTATTTTTCTATAATACATGATTTCTAGTATCTTAGGTCTTTTATCAAACACCTTGCATGCACACCTTGTAGCATAGGCATATTCATCACCTTAATGATTTAAACCACCCAATATTCATATATTTCAATTTTCATGTCATCCTAGTTTCATAAAATCACATAAATATTCTAATTTGGGAGTTGTATAACAATCAATCACACAAACCTAATCACCCCACCACTTAACTTCATGATTCATAGTTTAAAAGAGGGTTCTTGAACTCCACGAATGAAAGGAATCTGTGGATGAACACTACGCATACCTTAAAGCTTGATCTTGAAAGAGATCTAATGTTTTTTGAAGGTTTTTGAAGAAATTCTTAGGCTTGCTCTTGATTTTTCTTGACTAGGGTTTAACCCCTTTGGGAGAGAATGTTCTTGTTCTTGAGGAGAATGAGAAAATAATGGGATAATAGCATTATTAGGGCTTTAATACCGTGTTTAGAGTGAGGTAAAAAGACCAAAATGCCCCTACAAAATTATCTCCCAGTTACTGAAATTCTCAGCTGATGAGATGGGCTGATAAGCCATCAGATCTATGATAGCCCGTCATCCCAGGTCATCACCTAGGAGCTGGAATTTTTGACATTCTGACTAAGTCTGATGACATTGCTAATAAGTCATCAGAAATGTCATCATAAATGTGATAAGTTATCAGAAATATCGTCAAAATTATGATAAGTCATTAGAAATATCATCACTCAGTTTTCAGGCTGACATGTTGTAGTAAAATGGGCATAACTTTTTTGCTCTGATATTGGATTTAGGAGAAATTGGTATCGATGGAAAGCTAATTAAATTATCTATATGTTGGTGGGTCATGATCCCAAAAATTCATAGTATAACTAGAGATATGCTTGTTTGAAATTGATTATAGCAATATCCTTCCCAAGATTTCAATTGGTAAGGAATGTTTTGATTCGTCTGATAGCTTGAAGTTATTTGAAAACTTAATATACATCTAACTTCCTCATAAACTATAAAATAACCATGATGTACTATGCATGATCTTGAAACATGGCGCTAATATTGGTTTGGATTTTTTGGGGTGTTACAGAAATTAACCTCCAAATCATGTCAACAAAAGTATAGTGAAACCTATCTTCCTCGTCACTTTCATTAAGAAAAACCAGGAGACTCTATCATATGATTTAGCCATTTCAAATTTAGTGACCACACTAAAATACTTCCCTCTCTTAACAATGTTAGTAACCCATTATTGAGTAATTAAGACATTATCTATAATGCTCCTGTCTTTGACAAAATATGACTAGATAGTAGAGATAAACTTTGTTCATATGAGAAAACTAGTGTTACTAGCTTGAGCTAGGTGTTGTTCTATTTGATCGCGATGGATTATAATGAGTTGAATGAGTTACTAATGGTTTTATTGTGTAATTATGCGTGGAAAAAGATGTTTAAAGTAATGAAAGTTCTATTGAATCAAGCCAACAGTCAAAACTAAGTGAAAACCCAAAAGAGGCAAAACTAGTATTCTTAGCTTAAGTTTCTTGTTCGTCATCTAGGATATGAGCTCTAATCTGATGTCTTAATGCTATAGGATGCTTGGTGAGTTGATTATGATGATATATGAAGGATATATAAGTTTCAAATCAAGCATAAAAAATTCAAAAATCTTTGTAATGGATCAATGAAAGCACAAGACACAACTTGACGCAATTTGGGCACCTGGAATTTCAATGGAACATTGCGGTACCAAACCATAGACATAGGGTGAGTTCCACACATGTTTGGATTCCTAAGGGACCCAAAATAGTGGTTCTCTATAATAAGGACATGTGGTAGCATTAGACATGCAAAACTAACCCTGCGACATGGTCTAGATCAAAAATACAGCAATTTTGTCCTCCTATAAATAGGACACTTATATTTGATGTTATGGACCTTAGACGACTTTGAAACTTGGATAAAGGTTGGAAAACAATTAAATTAGGGTTTTTCTTCTTTGAATTTAGATTTTAGTGGATTTTATCTTTTATTCAAATAACTTTATTATGACTATTACCATGAGTGGCTAAAAGCCCCCTTTCCTAGGTTAAGGCCAGGAACATATTTACATTAGCTTTGAATTGAGTTTATTTGGATTTCTTATAATATTGGGTTGTTTATTTATACTTTTTATCACTATATTATGGATTTGCGACCCTTAGAATACATATATTGTTGACCTTGTGATCTCGGGGGGGGGGGGGGGGAATAGGAAGATAGAATGTGAATAAATAGAGTAAGGTTCTTATTCTTTAAAAAAATAAGGAATTTGAATAGCATCTAGGATATGGATATACCTATATGCCTTTCTTGGTTCATATGTAGGATGATAGCTTCTTGCATCTAATTGGATTATCACATCACCGCTCAATGATGTAGTTGTAATGTCAAAGTTAGGTAGACGATTAGAGGTCGGGAGACCACGAACATGTGATAAACCCTACCAATCAACAGCCATCATAAGTAGTCTAACAAATGAAGTTACATTGCATAGTACGATTGTTCGTAAGCCTTAACACTAGGTCTCTATCTATTGATTGTCCAAATTCATTAGTTTTTCACATTAGCTACTTTACTTTTAGTTTATAACTCTAAAACTCTCTATGTTTTTTTATCTCAATAGTTAAACTAGAATTGGATAAGTTGTCAACACAAGTCTCTGAGGGATCGATATTCGGCTTTAATTAAGGCCACTGTAGTGAGACCACGTACACTTGCGTACGCGCTTGGATGCAATATGTCTGCTACTCAAAAGAGCTATTTTACAATCACTTTTTATATTGCATTGTTTAGGAATTTGGGTTCTAATATTCTCAAATTTAGGACATCAATAAGAGAATTTACCAACTACAACACTATTATTCTCCATGATGTTCATCTTGTGAACTTTATCCTTTGTTGAAACACTCTGCATTTTTGGGTTAGAGTTTGAATTATTGTTCCTATGTGTATAAACTTAAACACAATGATTCCTATTAAAGATAAGTATCATGAGTATTTTTCTAGTATTAAAAGTACTTTTGAGGTGAAAAATGTTCATAGGTAATACATAAAGCAGATTTGAGTTAAGAACTTTTGTTAATGACCCAATTATGGTATTCGATCCTACAAGAGTCAACTTTTAACATGTATAACTTATGAAATATATAGTATTTTGGAGATCAAGACCCACTAAATTAAATATAATTGAGTCCTCTTTCCAAACCCACCAATTTCACCTTAATTTGATACTCGAGTAAAAAGTTATGAGCATTTTTGTCAGGAACCAGTGAGGGTACGTGATCAAGGCATGGCACGCCCTCTATGTTCTATGATTTTTGTATGGCACACCTCTATTTTTAGAGACAGCTAAACCTGCATTTATATTTAATTTTTGAGGAAAAATGAGTCATTTATGTCCTAAATCATCCTATAGCTAATACTAACATCATCTCATCACCCCATAGCCCAAATTACATAATCCCTCTCCTCCCGAATTCTCAAGAACACCAAATAAGGGTTCTTCTAAAAAAATTCAACTTCCAAGTCTTTAAATTCATATGTCTTCTCAATTTTTTTCTCCCCAATTTTGTCATCAAGGGTATGGGAAACAAATTCAAATGTTCATATCAATTCCAAACTAGGATTCAAGCTTCAAAGTTATCGAGTCAAGCTTTTATCCAAATTTATTCCAACAAAAAGGCATATATCTATCCCCTATAACATATTTTGTTAAAAGCATATGTTTAATTATTACCTATGTGAACTTAGTTATTGGGTTTGAAATTGGGTTGAGGGATTTTGGATGTTACTTGGTTGAACTGCTTTTTCCTATGGTTTTTATGGATTATTCATGCTTGAATTAATGGTTTTTGAACTAATTGGGTGCATGAGTATGGAATTTGAATGAGGATCATGGATTCCCCAAAATAAATGGATTTTGGTATTGGAATTGGTAATAACCTCAACCTACCTTGTGAAATTAGCTTTGAAATATGGATATATGTATATTGAAACCAATTTGGAAACCATGCATTACTTAAAAGGTTAATGGAACATATTTTTATTTTGAAAATTGGACCTAGGAAGTTGTGGATTCCCCAAGTTGATGGATAATTTAAATGGCCTAATGATATAAGTTTGCAAGTATAATTGTTGTGAGGATACCAATGGTATATGCGTTAATGGATGATTCTTAGTTAAACAAAATGGAAATGTGTAAATGGTTTAATTGGGCTTAAAGGTAGTTGTTTAGCTCACCGTAAAGGTGGTGGTCTTGAGAGACTGATACTGGAAACCCATATTTGACAACATGGGGGTTGGTATTAATGACTGTGTGCATATGTCACACTATATAGATTTGTATCCTAGATTGACATGAGTTTGAGATCATTCCTTGGTCTTTCTTGATACCTCCTATTTATACAACTACGACACACTGATTCTCTTTTGGTGAGGAAAGCCAGACCCATATAGTCCGTGGGTGCCTTTATGACAATTGAAGCCACATATTCCAAGTTAATGGCTTTAAAATCTCATGCTTAAACCTTGTTTCCTTTCCCGACATATTAATTATATGTATATATTAATGTGTCCATATGGTTTTTGGATTTATTTGTACTTGGCATTATTTTATCTCTTCCCCGAGTTATATGCGAGAGCTTACCCCTCTAACCATCCTAGGATGCTACATAGTTTCATAATGTAGGGTCCAAAGATATTTATTTTACCCCTATGAAACATTAGGTGGATTAGCACATCTATCAAGTTACTTAAAGTGGTGAGTTGCTATTCTTTGAAAGGACCTTCATTTCATAGTTTGTTTTCTATGCTTTAGACTATCTCTTTTGTTTTTTTTCTCCTATAGTCGGGGACATGTCTCGAGTTAAGTTGATATTCAGTTGTTAGAAGCTTTTTGTGGACAGATGTAGGTTGGTAGAATATTTATTTACTCTTACCTTTTATAGAATATCTATTCATCTCTTTATTGTACTTTGAGTTGCCTTTCGTATTGTTATTATTATTATCATTGTTTCCATGAGGTTAGGTGATGGAGGAGGTCTTTGATCCATGGTAGGCTGAAGATTGCCATCGCAACCAGGCTCTAATTCAGCTTGTGACAAGCTTCTATCAGAGCATAATTCAGGGTCATTGGGTGTCCATAAAGTAAAGTATAGTAAGTCTTGCTTATGGGTGTGTTTTGCACTACACTTATAATCAGGAGGCTACAAGGCATTTAGGAAATGTTTCCTAATCTTTCATACTTTAAATTGTGTAATTGTGTTGTCCATATGAAAGTTATCCAAATTACTTTTTCTCTCTAATTTTGTTGACTATGTTTCATCATCTAGGCGATAAAAGTGCAAAGGCTTAGCTTTCTAACAGTGTGGTCCTTTTTTAATGAGTTATCAAAAGTTAAATGGCACAAGGACTTGAAAGGAGTCCATTAGTGCATCAAGGTGTATTGATTAAGCGCATACCTCTAACTTTATGAATCGTGCTTTTCAGCCCAAGTTAAGGTGTGTATTTTTTCTTTTCAAGAACTTTATAGAAAATACTCACTTAAGGAGAGGATAGAAAGGATACGTATGTGAATATTAGGGTAGTACTTCAATCCTAAAAGGTAGTATAAATTGGGGTGTTATAACCTATGAGAAATAAGATGATCCTGAGGTTAGTAATATAAAGTCATATATTTAGAGGCTGGAGTAAGGGTAACTTTTTAATTAAAAAAGGTAGTTGTAATTGTATGACCTTTAAGTAAGCGTTAGGGCTGGTATTTACTTATGGTGTTGGCTAAGGTGCACCAAAATATTAGAAAACTTTTGGTAGAAGGTAAAAGCGAGTGGTTAGTTTCAATATTTCCATATTTAGTTGAACTAAGAAAGAAGCTCATGAGGACTAGATATTTTTGGTGTAAAATAAATCATAGGATATGAATAGAAGGATTAGTTAGCTAATGATTTATGAATTTAGAGTTCACTTGGAGGAGGTCTTAAAAATAGGGACTCGATGATGTTTATAGAATTTTGAAAGTGCTTGGGATGTATACATGGGTAAGTGGATGTGATGTGAAGGAGGTGAATGTTCCATAGACCATAATGGGTTAGGTAAGAAGATTAAGATCGAGTATCCTTATTAGGTGGTTTAAATACACTAAGGGTACCTTGATTTTTATCTAGTAGTTGTAAGTTAGTTTAGTAGGTGAGAAGATATATAGTAAATTTTAAGGCATAGTAGCATTGTGAAGAAGGATGTGCTTGTGGGCCATAGTAAAGTTAAATAAGGAATTTAGGTGGATTTCTCTATTTGATGGACTACTATATTATACGGGATATTTTATTAAGGTACATAATTGTTGCTAGACACTAAGTTTGAACTTAAGATGTTGATTGACGTGATAAGAATGTTAGCTAGAGGATAGTGATGCAAGATTTGTGGGAGTGAATTAGTAGGTTTGATATAGTGTGTGAAAGAGCTTAGGTTTCAGACTATGAAATATAGGAGTGGGCAATTATGATATATTCATGAGGTCTAGTGTTGAAGTAGAAATAGTGGCTAAATCATTAGATAGATAAGAGCCTTAAGTTATAAAAATAAAGTATACTCGCTCTTGAGTCATGAGTGTGATGTATACCTTGTTTATATTCTTAAAATTCTTTGTAGGAAGAAGTCTACGAATTTGTCGTAGAGTGTTATATAGAGCTGAATTGAGGAAGAAATAGATAGACTATGTGAATCCTTGGTATAGTTTTAGAATTTTGTTAAATTATGAAGTTAGGATATTAGAGGTGTAACACTAGTATTTCTGAGGAGTTGAAAATAGAGTATTATATGTTTAGAAACACAAAATGTTTATGCCCATGAAAATGTTAGTTATAAGGTGATAACTTTAGAGGTTAGAGGAAGTTAAGATTAGTATCCCTGAAGGGGATTTCAAAGAAAGAATTTAATGTCTTTATATTAAAGTTGTGAAGGGGAGTTTGGTGTTCTTGTGTGGTGTGTTATGTGTATAGATTTAATCAAGGCATATGTTTGAAAGTTTAGGATAATGACCTTTGAGCCTAGGGGGAGATTATTAACTAAGGTCGATCTTGAATTTGCTCATGGTGGTGAGTTTTAAGTATGAGTCATGATAAATTTAATTTTACTCTTGCAAATTCCTTTTATTTTTTATGCTCGTACTTTAGTCCCTCAGTAACTCTCCTTGTGTTAGGATGATAGTGGTTATGGAATTATAGTAATGTTTTAGATAAGAGAGTGGATGATCCTTACAATAAAATTTTGGTATGGCTACATGAACTAAGGTTATAGATAAAAAGGGAAAAGTGAGAGAAAACTTTTGTTATGTGAAATAGTTAGGAGGGGAAAATATGGTGAAAATATTTATGAAGGTGATAGAGGTTGCTGGTATTTTGGTAGGGAGATCCATAAAGTGGGTGTAGTAAAGATAGGCTTTAATGTTATGATAGATAGATACACAAACCCTTATGTTATATGGCTAATGATCCTGATAAGACATGACTTTGTTTGACTATAGTGATAGGATGGAGTAGTAATCTTGAAAAAATGTAGAGCATAGGGTACCCTAGGTTAAGCTAGAACCTTTTAACCATGGATTTGGCTTTAACATTGAAGCAATTATAGTTAGACTCAAGATCTTGTAGTGATGTGTTTTGTGGGGAATTTGTATGATTGAAATAGTTAAGTGTGGTATTTGTAGCTGAATTCATGGTTGATAAGTATTGATATATTTGAGGGCTATTAGACGTATCATTAAAGGTGGAGAGTGCTTCTATTATTTATGTACCACTAAATCTTATTTTGTGTCCTGTGTTAATCTTAATCAAGCCGAGGATTACTAGAAAATTTTCATTCCTTACGTTGTTATGATCATGTTTCTTATAAGTTATTTCTATTGGGTTGTGGGCTTTTGGATAATACTTGGTTGAACTGCTTTTTCCCATGGTTTTATGGATTATTCATACTTAAATTAATGGTTTTTGAACTAACTGGGTGCATAGGTATGGAATTATAATGGGGGTCATAGATTCCCCCAAATAAATGGATTTTGGTATTGGAATTGGTAATAACATCAACTCATATTATGAAATTAACTTTGAAACATGGATATATTCATATTGAAACAAATTTTGAAACCTTGGCTTGCATAAAAGGTTAATGGAACATGTTTTGATTTTAAAAATTGGACCTTGGGGGTCATGAATTCCCCCAGGTTGATGGATAATTGAAATTCCATAATGTGAAACACCCTGGGTTTTGGTCATTAGAAATTTCTTGAGCTTTAAGCTCACTGGTCTAGTAATGACTCATCATATGATTCGTATAATGTGGATGTGGGTCAAGTGACCCAACTTATAAGGTATCCAGTGGGTGATGGTTAGTTTTCTATTGTGGGTACGACTTGGTGGTTACGTGCCATATGGTTTTGTGATGGGTTATTGGATTGATCCTTAAATTAATTTAAAACATAGTGAATTGATTTGGCTCTGAGTATTGGATAGGGTACGAGTGGTATAGCCTAGCCATATATTATCCAATATCCAACCACTTTTGATTCTATCTTAGGTATGGATAGACTATTCGAGTTTTATGGTCTGGTCATAAGTTAGGCAAGTAAGTCGTATGTTGGATAAAATATGGTGTCCAACTCTCCATCATGGATAAAATTAAAGGGTACCACTCGTATGATGTGGGCACAAATTGAGGGGTCTAATCGTACCCACCTGCCCAAATTTTTACAGTTTAGGTTGGGGTTATGCTGGATATTTCCCCTCTTAACCCTTTTTGACCCCATGACATAAGACACCTTTGGAGGCTTCTTTACCCATTATTTTCAATCAAATTCTCTTTACACACTCTTAAATCTCTCTCAACCTCTTGGTTCAAGAAAAGGCTAGGGTTTCCTCAAGGTGACCAATTAAGGCTCTCAAAGGTGATTTCTCTCCGTCTTCCTTGGTTTCTATTCTTCCCCACAGTTAGTTAAACTAAAATCATATTTTAATGAATGGTTTCATGGTAATATTATGGTATTGATTTGGTTTTGAAGTATATGTTATGAGTTTTGGTTGTTCGAGGTTGGATAATGTTTTTCCATGTTTTTCTTATGGTTTTCATGTTATAATTGTGGTTTGAGCATGTGGTTTCATGGGAATGGTCAATTGATGTTTGATTTTGGTTTTGGAAACTACATGCCGTCAACATGTTTGATAAAATTCCAATGAGAATGATTTTGTCACATAGTTTGAATTTTATTGAAATCATTGGCAATGGAACATAAATTTGTTTTGTTAGTTTTAATTGATTTTGAAAAGGCCTAGTGGCTATGGTTTTTGTTTAATTGAAAATCATATGGGGTACATAGGAATCCCCTAAGTGTTATCTAATTACATTGCTTAAAGCTATAGTAGGTATGACGATACCACTTTATAATGCCATGGTAATTAAATTATGGAATTGGTGATTTGATTATGTGCTAAAGGTCGTAACAACACAATAATGGTGAGTTATGATAGCTAACTGTGAAGGCATGAGTCTGATGGAATTATTTTATCCTTATTCCTGAGTACATTCTAGTGTTCATTATGCTAATCATCTTCAGGTGTTGTATCCCCATGCAATGCAGGAACCGACCATACTACTCCTCCTATTCAGTGACTTGGATTCGGGGAAACCTTAGAGTCAGATTATAGTGGTTAGCTTCCATACTCTGAAAGACTCTATTTCACACTATGGAATTCTTTACTTTGTTTTTGTTTCTTGGACTTTGGTTTTGGGTATGTTTGGGGGCACGTCTCGTCTAGATATTCTTTATTTTTAATTAGAGGCTTTGTGTGACTACTATAAGCATGGACGGTGTCGGTATTGGTGTCAGCCTTGGTATTATTATTGGCATTGGGGTTGACATCATTTGGATATTTGGTTGGTTATGGTTCTGAATTTTATTTATGTCTTTGATTTATTTTTATCCTATCTTGTTATATGTTTGGAATTCATCTGACATAGGTTGTAGGATAAATATGGTTTATTAACTGGGGTAGTCTCTGATCTTGGTTGGACTTGAGGAAACCAATATAACTAGTCCATAGTTTGAGCTATGTCAGATTGGTATTAGAGCCCTAGGTTCAGTGTCAATTGGGAATCCACAAAACTATGTCGAGTAGAGTCCCTTTTAATGGTGTGTAGCATGCCACACTCATAAGGGAGAGGCTACAAGGAATTTTGGAATATTTCTCTTTCTTGTGTTCTATTTTCGAGTTGTAGAGTCTAAGGCCCTAAATTATCCTCTAATTCCTATTTGTTCGCCTTTCAGATCATGACTCCTCAAAGATCTATAGCTTACAGAAGCACTTCTATCCCAACCAGGGACAATATTGATGGGACACTCTCTACTTATGCAGTCCAGACCTGGTCTAGGGGTCTAGTCCCTAATTTTCCCAGAGTTCCACCCATTCCCTCTAGTCCTTCTCGAGCTCCTCAACCTGAAGTGATGAATTTTAAGTTTCGTCAGTCTATTCATATATTAGCATAGTTGGTTGCTTCTTAGTTTGAGTAGGGTGCTCCTGTTACTCCATTTTGGAGGCCACAAGGGTTGGCCAATTCATGAGATTGATTCCTCCAACCTTTACTAGTGTTAAGATTGAGGAGGATCCTCAAGGTTTTAGGATGAGATATAAATTTTTTTCGTGTTATGGATGCCATAAATATGGAGGGAATGGAGTTTGCCTCCTACCAGTTGAAAAATATGGTGTACCAATGGTACGACGAGTGGGATCAAATAAGGGGTGAGATGTAGAGTCATCTCTATGGGAGGATTTTTCGAATACTTTTTTGGATGTTTCTTTCCTCAGGAGTTGAGGGAAGCAAAGGTGGAAGATTTTGATAATCTAAATCAAGGTAAGATTTCAGTTAAGAAATATCCCTTGAAGTTTCATTATTTATCGCAGTATGCTCTAGAGTTGGTTTCTAGCATGAGGGCTAGAATTAGGAACTTAGATTTTTGTTTATCTCAAGAATTAAATTAAAGAGTAAGGATGATTTGTTAAATAAGAACATGGATATATCCCAATTGGTTATGTATATTTAGCAGGTTGAAAAAAAAGCAAGTTGAGTTAGGAGAGAAGCAGGGAAAAAAGTTTAGATTTTCTAAGCAGGGTGGTGGCCAACAACAGAGTGGTAGGGATGGTGAAAAATCGCCCAAGAAGAAGTGGGGAAAATTTGGGTCTTACTTGACGGCTAGTGCTACCTTTCTAAAGTCATCGGGTGGTAGGAATTTGCAAGGTGGCGATAACTTTAGGGCACAGTATGCCCAATCTCAGGCTAGCAGAGCTCAGTCAGCTCCATCATATCCTCCTTACAGTTATGGTTTCTACATTAAGGTTTTTCTGACGATGAAAGGGATAAGTACTTTAACTGTGGTCAGCCAGGGCACATACTTAGAAATTATCGGGCTGGTAAGGTTGCTTCAGGGGAAAAGAAAGTTCCAATTTCCTCTTCTTCAGCTTTGGTACCAAAAGGTGTACCATCTGGCGCTGACACTGGTCAAAATTGTCTTTATGCTCTCACTACTCATCAGGAGTCCAAAGTATCACCTGATGTCATGACTGATTTGTTGAAACTCTTTTCCCATGATGTGTACTATTTTCTTGATCTGAGGTCCACTCTATTTTATGTGACCATATTTATGGTTGTGCATTTTAGTTTTGGTCCCGAATTCATTTTGAACCCTTTTTCTGTTTTTACCTCAATAAGTGACTGTGTGACTGTGAAAAAGTCTACACAAGGTGTGTGGTGTCTATTGATAGTAAAGAAACTATGGTGGACCTTTTTAAATTAGATATGGTGGATTTTGATGTCATATTATGGATGGATTAGTTACGCTCGTGCTATGCTTCTCTAGATTGTTAAACTAGTAAGGTTGTTTTTAAATTCCATAATGAGTCAGTTATTGAGTGGGAGGTTGGTTTCCTAGCTCCTAAGGGTTAGTTCATATCATATCTTAGAGCAAAGAGATTAATCTCTAAGGGGTTTCTCTAGTATCTACTCTATGTTAAACATTCAAACTCAGAGGGTTCTTCTTTGAATTCTGTCCCTATGGTGAATGAATTTCCTAAGGACTTCCCTGATGACCTTCCTGGTGTTCCTCCTAATAGGGAAATTGAGTTTGGGATTGATCTTTTTCTAGACACTCATCCAATTTCTATTCCTCTATATAGAATGGCTTCAGTTGAGTTAAAAAAGCTTAAGGAGCAGCTAAAAAATCTTTTAGATAAGGGTTTTATCCATCCTAGTATGTCCTCATGGGGTGAACTGATGTTGTTCGTATGTAAGAAGGATGATTCCTTTTAGATATGCATTGATTACCGTTAGTTGAATAATATGACGGTAAAGAATATACAACCTCTTCCAAGGATAAATGATTTGTTTGATCAGATGCAGGGTGCTAAGTTTTTCTCTAAGATTGATATTTGATTCGGGTATCACTAGTTAAAGATTAAGGAGGTGGATATCCCTAAGACTGCCTTCTATACTCGATATAGGCATTTTGAATTTCTGGTTATGTCTTTTGGGTTGACCAATGGACAAGTGGCATTCATGGATTTGATGAATAAGGTTTTCCACCTGTTTCTAGATTTGTTTGTCATTATGTTGATAGGTGATATTCTGATGTAACCTAAGAGTGAGGTGGATCATGTCGATCACCTCTGTGTGGTATTGTAGATCTTAAAAGAGCAGCAATTGTATGCTAAATTCACAAAATATAAATACTGTGTGAATGCTATCACTTTTCTAAGTCATGTTATTTCTATTGAAGGGATCATAGTAGATCCACAGAAGGTTGCAATGGTTAAGAAGTGGCCTAGACCTACGACTCCAATCAATATTTGGAGCTTCTTAGGTTTAGCTGGTTACTGTAGGAGGTTCATAGAGAGTTAGACTCAGAAAAAGGTAAAGTTCTTATGGTCAGATGCTTGTGAGGGTAGTTTTGGTAAGCTGAAGGATAAGCTAACTTTGACTCTATTTTGAAACTGCTTGAAGGAACTGATCGATTTGTGGTTAGTTATGATGCATCTCATGTGGGGCTTAGTTGTGTTCTAATGCAGCATAGTAGGGTGATAGCTTATGTATGACAGGAACTATCCAACTTATGACTTGGAATTGCTAGTTGTGGTGTTCGCATTAAAAATCTTGCATCACAATTTGTATAGAGTGGATGTGGATATCTTTTTTTATCAGCAAAGCCTGCAGTATGTGTTTACTCAGAATGAGCTAACCTCAAGCAAAAGAGATGGATCAAACTTCTCAAGGATTATGACATTAGTCTTCACAATTATCTAGGTAAAGATAAGTAGTTATTGATTCTCTTAGTAGGTTATCCATGAAGAGTCTAGCTCATATGAATAAAGAGAAATAGGAGTTGGTGAAGGATGTTCACCATTTGGCTAACCTTAAAGTTTATCTCTAGGACTCTGAGGATGGTGGTGTGTTTATTCAGAAAGTGGTGTAGTCATTTATTAGTGCTAAAATTAAGAATAAATAAGTGTTAGATCCTGTGTTGATAAGGATCAAGGGTGATGTTGGTGGGCAAAAGGTGATGGCCTTTAAGATTAGTAGTAATGGTACTTTGCAGTACCAAGGGATATTATGTGTTCCCAATATTGATGGTTTATGAGAAAGAATCTTGGTTGAGGTGCATAAGTCGTGCTATGTTATTTATCCTGATTTGATAAAAGTGTATCATAACCTCAAGGAGATGTATTAGTGGAACAATATGAAGTGGGATGTGGCAAAATTTGTAGGCAAGTATATGGTGTGCGAACAATTGAAAGTTAAGCACAGACACCTCGAGGATTATATTAATAGGTTGAGTTGTCTGTATGGAAGTGGGAAGTGGTCAATAAGGATTTTGTTACCAGTCTTTGTTGGTCTCAGAATCAGTTTAATTTAGTTTGGGTCATCATGGATAGGATGACAAAGTTGAATCATTTTTTTCCAATGAGGACTAACTTCTTGGTTGAGGATTATGTGAGGTTGTATCTCCATGAGATTGTGAAGTTGCATGGGATATCAGTTACTATCATCTTAGATCATGGTATACAATTTTTATCTCACTTTTGGTGGTTGTTTCATAAAGGTTTGGGGACCAAGGTGAGTCTTTGTACTTCTTTTCAGCCGTAATCAAACGAACAAGCGGAGAGAACTATTCAGACATTGGAGGATATGCTTCAGTCGTGCAAGATTAACTATGGTGATAGTTACATTGAGCATTTGCCTCTTTTAGAGTTTGTCTATAATAATAGCTACCGCTCTAACATTGGGATGGCTTTGCTTGAATCTTTGTATAGTAAGAGGTATAGGTCTCTTATTGGGTGGTTCAAGGTTGGTAAGGTGGAGATGTTTGTCCCAAATTTGGTTTACCAAGCCACAGAGAATGTGACTGTGATTTGGGATAGTCTTAAGGCTGCCTAAAGTTTCCAAAAGACTTATGCAAATATGAGGCGAAGGGAGTTAGAGTTTTAGGTTAGGGATAGGGTGTTCTTGAAGGTATTTCTCATGAAGGAAGTGGTACACTATTGTAAGAAGGGGAAGCTTGGTTCCTGGTATGTTGATTCGTACTTGATTTTGAGGAGGGTTGGTAATATTGTATATAAGTTGGAGTTTCCTTCTAGTTTGAGCTCCATTCACCCGGTGTTCCATGTTTATATGTTCAGAAAGTGTATGGGTAATTGATCACAAATTGTGCCTATCAAGGATATTGGTATTTTAGATTCTTTGTCTTACGAGGAATCCTGGTTGAGATCATAGATAGGCAGGTTCATTGGTTGCAGACCAAGGATGTTGCCTAGGTAAAAGTTCTTTAGAGAAACCACAAGGTTGAAGAGGTGACTTGGGAAGCTAAAAAGGACATAAAGTCCAAGTATCCATTCTTATTTTCAGCTCTAGAAATTCATGCGAAAGTTATGTGTTCTTCATCATACTTTTGTTTTCTAACTTAGTTAAAGGTCAAAATTGATGTTTTGGGGTATCAATCATTTTACTACTGTATTGTTCCATTATTCCAGGAAAAATTATCCATGTGGTGGAGAATTAAAATGCCCTGGGTTTTGGTTCTTGTAAATTTCCTGAGCTTTGAGCTCACTGGTCTTGAAATGACTCATCATACGAGTTGTATG
Organism: Capsicum annuum; assembly: GCF_002878395.1. Lineage (NCBI taxonomy): Eukaryota > Viridiplantae > Streptophyta > Magnoliopsida > Solanales > Solanaceae > Capsicum > Capsicum annuum. The sequence continues at coordinate 160,402,790 of NC_061119.1, forward strand.
ATGTGGGTATGGGCCAGGTGACCCAACTGATAAAGTGTTCAGTGGGTGATGGTTAGTGTTCTATTATGGGTACGACTTAGTGGGTATGGGTTGTATGGTTTGGTGATGGGTCATTTGGTTAATTCTTCACTTAATCTAAACCTTAGTAACTTGGCTTTGAGTATGGGTGGTTCACTAACAGTCGTAAGAATAGGGTATGAGTCGTATAGACTAGCCGTATGCTGTCCAATGTCCAACCCCTTTTGATTCTGTCTTGGGTATGGCTAGACCATACAAATCATCTGTCCTGGTCATGCGTTAGGTGAGTGAGTCGTATGTTGGATAGAATGTGGTGTCCAACTTTCTATCTTTGATATAATTGAAGGGTCTCACTTGTATGATGTGGGTACGAGTTGAGGGATCCAATTGTACCCACCTGTGGGAATTATTATAGTTTAAGTTGGGGTGTTTCGTATATTTCCCCTCTTAACCCTTTTAACCCCACAACATAAAACACATTTGGATGCTTCCTTAACCTATTATTTTCATTCAAACACTCTCTATAAACTCTTAAATCTCTCTCAAGCTCTTGCTTTAAAAAAAGGCTGGGTTTTTTCAAGGTGACCAATTAAGTCTCTCAAGGGTGGTTTATGTCCGTCTTCCTTGGTATCTAAGGAATGTTACTCCTCCCTTATTGTTAGTTCAACTAAAAGCATGTTTTAATGGTAATATTATGGAATTGATTTAGTTTTCAAATATATGCTGGGGGGTTTTGGTTGTTCTTAGTTGTATAATGTTTTCCCATGTTTTTCTTATGGTTTTTATGTTATAATGGTGGTTTAAACATGTGGTTTCATGGGAATGGTCAATTGATGCTTGATTTTGTTTTTGAAAACTACATACCCTCAACATGTTTGATAAAATGCCAATAACAATGATTTTGTCACATAGGTTGACTTTTATTGAAATCTGTGCATTGCATTGCATGGTAATGGAACTTAAATTGGTTTTGTTGGTTTTAAATGATTTTTGAAAGCCTTGGTGGCTACAGTTTTGGTTTAATTGGAAAAAGTGTGGGGTACATGGGAATCCCCTAAATGTTGGCTTATGACATTGCTTGCAAGATATAGTCGACGTATGATGATACCACCTCATCATGCCCTGGTAATTAAATTCTATAATTGGTGATTTTATTATGTACTAAAGGTTTTCATTGAGAATAATTGCGAGTTTTGATAGCTAATGGTAAAGGTATGAGTTCGATGGATGGACACTGGAAACTCATCTTTGTTGACCTGTGGGCTGGTCATGGTGATCATACACTTGTAGGGTACATTAGAATCCCCAAAGTTTATACTTATATATATGTATAATGGATGGCGACGGGTACACGGGAATCCACGACCCCTATCATATCTCTGGTTTATACGGCTACATACATAAGGGTTCATTCAAGGGGTACCATTAGACCCATATAGCTCATGGGTGGTTTTAGGAAGGCCAAGCTACACAACCTAGGTTAAAGTTTTAAATGCATTCCCGACATGGTATATATGTATATATGTATGTGTTTACATATGGTTATTTACTTTGGATTTGAATAATGGCATTATTTTTTCCTTATTCCTGATTATATGCTAGAGTTCATTATGCTAACCATCTTTGAACATTGTATTCTCATGTGATCTATGAATCGACCATACTACTCCTCCTGTTTAGTGACTTGGATTTGGGGATAACTCAGAGTCAGACTAAAGTGGTGAGCTTCCATACCCCAAAAGACTTTATTTAATGCAATGGACTTTTTTATTTTATTTTTGTTTCTTGAACTTTGGTTTTGTCTATGGTTGATGGCATGTCCCGACCGAATGTTCCTTGGTTTTTGGTTAGAGTCTTTGTGTGACAACTATGGGCATGGGCAGTGTCGATATTAGTGTCAACCTTAGTATTGGTATTGGCATTGGGGTTGACACCAGTTGGATATTTTGTTGGCAATGGTTTTGGATTATATTAATGTCTTTGATTTATTATTGTCCTATCTTGTAATATGTTCGAAATTCATTCGACATAGGTTGTAGGATGGTTATGGTTTGGTATTGGGTGTGGTCTTTGATTTCAGTTGGACTTAAGTCACCCGACACGACTAGGCCTTAGTTCTGGTCGTGTCATAATGATATTAGCTTGCAAGTATAATTGGTATGATGATACCAACGGTATGTGCCTTAATGGATGATTACCGATTAAACAAAATGGGAATGGATAAATGTTTTAATTGGGATTAAAAGGGGTTGTGTTGCTCACCGTGATGGTGGAGGTCCTAAGTCACCGATTCTAGACTTTAATGTTTACCAGTGTGGGGCTTGGTCTTAATGACTGTGTGCATATGTCACACTATATATATATTTATAGCCTCGATTGATGTGGTGTAGAGGGCATTCCTTGGTCTTCTTTTATACCTTTGGTTCATACGGCTAACACGTACTGGGGCCCTTCTGGTGGGGTAGTAAGACCCATATAGCCCAGGGTGCCTTTTTGTTTGTTGAAGCTACATAATCCAGGTTAATATTTTTAGAACTCATGCTTAAACCTTATTCCTTATCCCAACATCTTATATATATGTATAAATGAATATGTGCATATGATTTTCGTACTAATTTGTACTTGGCATTATTTTATTCCTTCCCTGAGTTATATGCTAGCTCTTACCCTGCTAACCTTCCTAGGATGCTACATTGTTTCATAATATAGGGTCAAAGATACTTTTTTTTTACCTATGTGCAGAAGTAGGGAGATTAGCACGTCTGTGAAGTTATTTGAAGTTGTGAGTTTCCATTCTCCCTAAGGCCTGTCATTTCATAGTAAGTTTTGTATGATATAGATTATCTCTTTGGGTTCTTTTTTTCCATCGGAGGAATGTCCCAACTTAGATTGATATTCTGTTGTTAGAACCTTTTTGTGGATAGATGTAGGTTTGTCGAATATTGATTTACTCTTAGCTTTCATAGAGTATCTATTCATCTCTTTATTTTATTTTGAGTTGGCTTCTACATAGTTACTATTATTATTATCAATGTGCTCATGAGGTTAGGCAATGGGGGTGCTTTCCGATCCATGGTGGGCTTGAGATACCCATCACAGTCAGGCCCTAGTTCAGGTCATGACATTTGTACATGTGAAATGAGACACTTTATTTTTATGGATCACTATTTTAATGGGAATTGGTTTACTTTGTACCCCCTTATTGAATGGTGAATTATAAAGACCCATGGGTTTCATCAAATCTGTGTAGTTAATTTTTTTGTTTTATCATTACTGCTTGTATTGTTATCTTGGGCACTAGTATCAATGTTAGGCATAGATTTAGGAAAATTACGAAAATTATTAATAGGAAAATCAATATTTTTGAGACAGTTGTGATGATAAAGAGAAAGAAAGGTAATGAGGGAGTAGACTTGGCCAGCCACAATAGTTTGACCAATTGCTGAAAAGGCCATGGATGATTGAGATATAATTAATGTTTAGAAGGTTTTTCAATATTCTAAGAAAGAGAGCATCTTCGTGGTTATTAAGATATTAAAGAGTAGATGGATGTATTTTCAAAGAAAATTAAATATAACAACCTTTTCTGTTGTTACAGTATAGTCTAATTTGCCAAAATTGGGGTTAAAAATCTCCCCATATAACGTGGTTGAAATTTTAGGCTAAGCTAAGTATGGTGTGGTCTAGATTAATCCGATAATGAATGGGGTGGTGTTTATATAATTTGAGATCATATTATGATAGCTATGAGGTTAAAGAGTTTAGAGAAATTATGGAAGTGAACTTGGGTTAGTAAAACTTTCCATATTGCAACTAACGTAAAGGGCTTAGTCCAAAATGTTAATATCTAGGAGTGTGTTGTAAATTAGACAAAATTTTAGGATTTTCATACTTTCTGCCTCTTCCTAGGCTACTGTAGCAGGATGCAAGCTGCTACTACTTGCTCCCTATAGTAGAGTCAATTTGGTCAATCTAGCCATAGAGGGCAGATCCTATTATAGTGATATCACTACAACGGAATAAGCCTACTATAGTGGGATACATGCTTATAAATGAATAAAATAGACTTCAATAGCAGTTTTTGTTCCACATCTATTCTAGAGTTTGTAAAGGTGATTTAGAGCACATTCCACTTGTTTCCAACAAAATCCCTTCATCGAGGTAAGTTAATCCCCCCATTTAACTAGTTTTTTGAAAATTAATCCTTAGAATAACTAGTTTTTGAGTATGAAGGAGGATTTAACTTGAAACCAAGATGAAATTCTTGTGTTATAGTTAAGGGTGGATAATTTATACTTGTATGAATATAATTGATCTTTACAAACATGAATTTAGTAAAATTAAGGTGGAATAGGGGTATAAAACCCTAGAATAAGGGAATGATCATGTTTTTGGCCTTGGGGTAATGGGATTAGGGTGTAATCCTTGTAATCGTTAAGTCATTTCTCGAATGTTGGTTGCATTGATATTTTTAGACCACAATTAATCTGAGATTGCAAGAAATGGCAAGACTCAAGTTGGTTAGAGAAAGTGTAAGGTTGTGATTGAGATTGATGATAATTGAATTGTACTTGAGACTTAATTTAGTTTATGTATGCATATATCACCTCTTTGTCTACTTATTGCAATGTATGGTGTTTATATTAATTGGTTGGATAGTATTACAAGCTTCTTATTCACATAAAATAAGATCATGAATAAAGACTTATTTGAAATGAAACTGTGATTGTGTTACCTCATGTTGATGTTTATTTTGTGACATAGATTTATATTATGAGATGAACTAACAAAGGTCATCAGCATGGGATTGGTGGAATTCAAGAGGTATAAGGGTGGGGGACGTTGAATTAAGGGTGGTATAACACTTGTTTGGACATAAGGTGTTATACACAAAATGTCTGGGTTATTTTTTATATGTATAGAGCGCTTCCGGTGTAAGTGATAGCTAGTGACCATTTATACGACCCATAAAATGTGCGTACAAGGTATTGGAGAGTTAGATAGTTCCATGAGTAGGTCCATTATATTATGATTAGTATTTTGGGTTCCTTGAGTGAACAAATTGATAATATTATTGTTATTTGGATCTATAAGTGTTCTGGGATATTAACATACTTCAGTTATGTCATTATTTACTTAATTCTAATGAAAAGGTAATTGTGGCAAGGTATACTTAACTGTTGTTAGTCTTGGAATTATTGACTTGGTGGATTGTCTGTATTGTCTTACACGTTGGTGTTGTTGAGAAAATATTAAGTGAAGGTATAAGGCTAAGTGGCGCATGATTGTACTTGTTTACAAAGTCTTGGTTATGTGGCCGTATTTATTATTTTGAGTTGGATAATAACCCTACCAGTACATAGTGATTTTGTAATAATATACCTATCCTATTTTTTTTGTTGTTGAGTATAATGTATATTTTAATGAATTTGATGAAATCTCAGCTTTAGCAAGTGATCGTTCTAACTCAAGGGTGAGCCACATCATTCAGGCAGTCATGAGTCCCTACACTTAATATTCTTGTCCATTTGTTTCAGATATATATATTTTCCTTATTTTAATCTTTTGGGTTGTACCCTCATTTTGGTATTAATAGATTTTTTGGTTCAATGACTTTCTATTTCTGGGGGTATTTTAGACATTTGTTTTTGTGCAGTTGATTAATTATAGAACTATTCAAAATATTTAATTGTTAATGGAATTATTCTTTATTATTTAAAAATAATTAACTATTGGAGTTCAACTTAGGGTTAGATGGTTCTCCCACCAGAGTGATAGTGAGGGTGCCACTCATAATGAGGTTTGAGTTGTGACAAAGTTGGTATTAGAGACATAGGTTCATTGATATCATTGTACAAAAATAATTCCAGTAAAGACTTGTAGAATGGTACAGAGATATTTGTATTTTTATTCAAGAGGCTATACGACTTTAGAAAATCATCTCTTTCTATTTCCTTTCTTGCTATAACTTGATTCCAATTGGTATCTGGCAATCCAAATTGCCATCTAACCTCTTCACTCGATTGTTTGCAGACAGTTATACGAGAGCTAACAGAGCTAGAGCAATAACTCCTATACAACCAGTTCTAGTGGTATAGTTTATTTTTATAGGCAGAGGATGGGTTAGAGAGAGAGAAAGAGATAGGGAAACACTCTCCTGATGTTAAGCCTAGGATGCAACTAATCCATCTTGAGAGATATCAGAGACACCTCCCCCACCCCAAAACCATCTTGATGAGGTTGTGAATAAGCCGGTTTTGGAATAGAAGGAGGAGTTGTACAACTCCTCCTTTGATGTTGTATGAGATAATTCAGTTGTCACTTGCTTTTCTCAGTGGGTTGGCAAGTACATGAGCCATACATATAGTGCCTGCTTACTAGTTTTTAGGAATACAACCTACCACTAATTTTTCTTCTAAGGTGGAGGAGGTCTTAGGGATAGAGGTTTTCCCATATTCAATTTTAGGTCTTATTATGACCGGGACTGATCATGATATGTTGACAAAGTTTGTAAAGATTAAACTTTCCACCTTTGTTTATTTTGAGATAGAGGATTCTTTGAAATTATTGTTGATTACTATGAGAGGCGAAATAGGCATTATGGAGAAGCATGGTGTAGATTTTGTAACAGTCCAACAGCAAGATGAGGCAAAGCAGTGGAGGAATTATGCAGAGTGTTAGTCTCCAACATTACCTTTGTTGACATAGATTCAGTTTTATATTCTATTCTTAGAGAAGTATATGCCACACACTCTGTTTCACAAGAAGGTGGATGAGTTTCAGGCTCCTGAGCAGGGAAATTTGTTTGTTTCTGCCTATGAGGCTAAATTTCATGCCTTATCTAGATATGCTTCTCAGTTGCTTGGTACTGAGAATTGAGGATATAACTTTTTTTAATAGGTTTGAATACTAATTTGCAGGTTCTATCTATGTAGATAAAATCTGCTGGAAATACTTCTAATGATGTTGCTAATTACATAAAAAAGGTGGAAGGAGTTAAACAAGTTCTCCAGGGCAAAATGGTAGCAAGGAAATCTCAAAATACAAGTAACTTCAGCGGTTCTTACTCTAGGGGATATGGTCATTAGACATACCCAGCCATCTAGGGGCTATGGTCATTAGTCAAACCCAGCACATTTGATATATTCATCTTTATGATCATTAATAAGGGGTCTATCTGGGACCACTCAGTAGTCTTTAGTTGTGTGAAGCCATGAGGATTTGTAACATCTACTAGTCAACCCTCACTAGATTAAGGTTGTTTCACTTATGTTTCCCTTAGTTAGTCTAACAGGAATTCTCCTAATGGTAGGAATGCTAATTTTTTAGGTAATTAGCAGTCTGGAGCCATGGTTCTCGCTGGTAGAGGTGGTAGTAGTAATGGTAGAGGTCTTCCATAGGGTGGGTACAGAAATTATCAGGGTGGCTAATTGAGGTGGTGTTACTGCAAGGAGATGTAGTGATCTGCCCACTAGAGTGGTCGTTTAGATTTGTGATAGAGCTTATTGTTATGCCTTTCTAGGAAAATCCAAGGTGGAGGCTTTAAATACCATTAGTACAAGTACTATTCTCTTTTGTAACCAAATGGGTACGGTTTTGTTTAATCTAGGTTACACTTATTCTTATGTATATGTTAGATTTTCCTTGGGTTTAGGCATATTTTATGATATGCTTAAATCATCTGTGTATGTGCCTACTCTAGTTGGAGACTTTATGATGATGACTTAAGTGTATCATACTTTATTGATAATGTTCATGGGTTTTTAGATTTGGGATAAATTTGGGGATTCTGGATATGCTTCATTTTGATATCATCCTAAGTATTAATTGGTTTCCCACATATCATGTTGTTCTAAACTATAATGTTATGACTATTCCCTTAGACATGCTTGAGATGGATAAGTTAGAATGGCAAGGTGTTGATAAGCCTGGTCCTGTTAAATAATTTCATTCATTCATGATTGGAAGCTAGTCAGGAAGGGGTGTTTGGACTTTTTGGCATATATTTGGGATGTTAACGTAGAGGCCCCACCTGTTGAATCAGTTCTATAGTTACTGAATTTCAGGAGGTACTTCCTACCTATTTGCCTAGTATGCCTTTGGATCAGGACATTGACTTTTACCTTGATTTAAAGCTTGGCACTTGCCTAATTTATGTCCCTTCTATCGAGTGGCTTTAGCTGAGTAGAGAGAGATATATTGCAGGAGTTACTTGATAAGGGATTCATAGGTCTTAGTATTTTTCCTGGGATGCTCTATTGTTGTTTTTGAAGAATAAGGATGTAGCATGAGAATGTGTACTTATTAGAAACAATTGAATTAGCTTACCATCTAGAATAAGTACCCATTACCTCAAATAGATGATTTATTTGACCAGTTATAGGGTGCTTTAGTTTTATCCAAGATAGATTTGAGGTCAAGGTATCACCAATAAAACTTTTGGGCTGAGGATATTTTCAAAACATCTTTCAAGACTCGATATGGAAATTACAAGTTCTTATTGATTCCCTTTGGGTTAACAAATGCACAAACAACATTCATGAGTTGGATGGATGGTATTTTTTAATACTTCTTTGATTTGTTTCTATATTTATTGATCACCTTTTTGTTTAATCCAAGAGTAAGGAGGAATATACATGTCATCTTCTCATAGTCTTGGGGATTTGAAAGAGAAGTAGCTTTATACTAAATTCTCTAAGTATGAGTTTTAGATGTATTTTATGGCCTTTTTGGGGCATATGGTTTTTGAGGAAGGGGTGATGGTAGATCCCAAGAAATTTAAGGTTGTTAAGAGTTAGGTTTGGCCTATCTTTTTTACTGAGGTTCAAAATTTGTGGTTGTTGTAATATATACTACTAGTGTCACGATCCAAACCTGGGCCTGACCGAGATGGGTATCTCAAGGACATCGTGAGTCTGAGGCCACCTCCTTATCCTTAACTCAAGAGCACATAAAAAATATAGTGGAAGCCAAATAAAATAGCAAATATAAAGTTAGATAAGTCAAATGAAGATTCCACGAATCAAAACGAACAATCAGCCAAATATTTTGTACATAAAAGCCTCTAAAACTAGAAATACCAACTAAGTTGGGACATGCCCCCAACTATGACCAAAAAGAATAAAAAATGAAATACTCTAACAATACTAAAAATAGTAAAATAACCAGTCCGTCCAAAATATGGAGCCTCACCACTTTATAGCAGATCCACAGGAATATCAAATCACCTAACGTTTCTCAAGAGCAATAGAAAAGACCTCAGACCCAACATCATGAAACAATGCAGCGACCAGGGATAGTCAGTGGGGCGAGTACTGGCATGTAACTCACAGGTACGGATAAAATAATGTAATTACTAAAATCAAATCATAAATTATATGCACCACCTTCATATAAATATATATAGGGTATCGGGTAGGGAAAAGGTCCATGACATGAGAGTTTAAAGTATTAACATGAACTATGTAGCTCAGTTTATCCTAAAGGCACCCATGGTCTATATGGGTCCAACTCCCCTTTCTTGAAAGGCCTCAGTGCGTGTTAGCTGCACGAATCGAGGAAAAATCATGGAATGGTTATAGACATCAAGGCTATATCCCTCGCAATATATATATATATATATAATGTGTGCTCTAAGCACACAGTCACATGGACCCTAAACGCCGACAAACATGGTTTCTAATGTTGATTCTCTCGGGACCTACACATTTACGGTTAGCTACACAATTCCTTTTAAGCCAAGATTAAAATACTTTAAACATAAACCAACCATTAATCCAAGAGTCATTTACTAAGGCATTTACCGATTTGGTTTCGCCATACCAATAAGATTGCAAGCTAATTCAATTATGCCAAACCAGTCCATATAACCAAACCGACTTAAAGTTTCATTTAAAATCCGAAACCAGGGCCACTAAGGCCATCAAAAACCATATTCATTCATTTATCCCTTAATCCAATGCAATGGGTTCAAAATACAAATTAAACCATGCAATTATCAAAATTCAAAATCTAGTTTACAAAGTGGGTTAAGGTTAACGCCATTATCAAGACAAAATTTCCATCAATTTGAGGAAACCTATGTCCCCCATTCCAACCATTAAAACAATGTACCAATTCAGTCACACAAATCATAAATTAAAGCATGAATAAACAATTTAAAATATTGGAAAATTAATACAAGTAATAACCATCAAAATCGCTCAATCCAATTTCAAAACCACAATTTAAATCACATGTATTTTTACTCAATTTATACCATAATATAAAAATACAAGTTAGGGATGAGCATCATGCATGATTATATTGAAAAATTTGAAGAGAATTCAATGTTTGGAGCTTGAATAGAGAACTTCTTGTAAAACCATTGAGTTTCTTGGGTTTCAAGTTTAAGAGGAAAAAGAACGGTTTTGATCTTTCAAAATTGAAGGAAAAGGGTTACTTTAATATTATAATGTCGTGCAAGGGCTAAAAAGACTAAAATTCCCTCACCAAAGTGAAAAAAAAAACCTGGACAAAATGTACATAGTGGTGTGGCACCCTTATCACAAAGGTTAGCCTCTGCGGCACACCCTTATGGCGGAGGTTAACCTCCATGGCACGCTACTGTCACATAGGCTTACTACCTCAGTGTCCCAAAATGACACTGAATCCCTTTCAAAAATTCCAAAACTTTCCCACAATACCCCTTTAACATTTCTAAACATAATTCTAGTCAAAAATTGACATTACGCATACAGGAGGGTCAAAAATAGATTCATCAAAATTTTATGGGGCCTTACATTATCCCCCACTTTGGATCATTTGTCCCCGAATGAGAAGTTTGGATGTTTTTGGTGCGATAAGAGTAAGGATACATCAACAAAAAAATGGAACTCATACCTTAAGGACTTTCATCCAACCCGGGGAACAAAAATAGGTACTTAGCTTTCATATCTTTTTAAGATTCCCATATATCTTCTTCTACATTTTGATTTCTCCAAATCACCTTTTTACAAAAGATACATCCTTTGTCCTCAATCTACAAACTTGTTTATCCAATTTCTCAACCAGTATAGACACATGGAAAACATGATGTATAGAGCCCAAACTCGCAGGCAGTTCTAGCTCATAAGCAACATTCACAATCCTACTCATAATTTGATATGGACCAATATAACGGGGACTAAGATTTTCATTATTCCTAAACCACATGACTCCTTTCAAGAACACCGAATTACTTATTTCAAATTCCGACTCCCTTCACCTAACATCACATAACACTTTTGGTGACACTAAGCAGTCTTAAGCCTTTATCTAATCAACTTTACCTTCTCCATGACTTGGTGAACCAAGTTAGGACCAAACAACCTAGTCTCATCAACCTTAAATCATCAAATAGGAGTCTTAAACCTCCTTCCATAAAGAGCATCAAAAGGAGCTATTTGAATGCTAGATTGATAACTGTTATTGTAAAAGAACTTAATAAGAGGAAAATGGTCAACCTAAATACCTTTAAAATAAATCACACAGGCCCTTAGCATGTCCTCCAAAGTTTGAATAGTATACTCTGCTTTCCCATCCATTTGACAATGGAAAACAGTGCTAAGGTTCACCTAAGTATCCAAAGTTTTCTGAAATGCTTGTTAGAAATGAAAAGAAAACTATGTACCTTAATATGAAATAGTGGACGCCAGCTCCCCATGCAACTTACGTATCTATTAAATGATCAACTTAGCATATCCTCTCCTGAGTAGTTAGTCCTCATGGGCAAAAAGTGAGTAGACTTAGTCATTCTATCTACAATGACCCAAATAGAATGATACTAATTGCAAGACCGTGGAAGTCCCATAATGAAATCCATATTAATTATCTCCCACTTCCATATGGGAAACTCTATCTCTTGAGACATGCCACCAGGCCTTAAATGTTCAACCTTGACTTGCTAAAAAATCATAAGCTTAGCCACAAAGTTAGCCATATCTCTCTTCATATTATTCCACAAGTAGATTTTATTTAAGTCATGATGCATCTTAGTTGAACCTGAATGAACTGTATATCTATACTCATGAGATTCAAAAAAATCCTTTTACATGGCCCATCAACATCCAAAGCACATAAAATTCCTTGATAGCTCAAGATGCCATCTCCCCCAACCTCAAAAGCCATAACCTCTTGCTAACCCACATCATCCTTAATCTGCATAAGTATGGGGTCCATAACTTACTTCTCCTTCACATCAACACCAAGAGATGATATAACCACTTCCTGAACAATCACTTCTCCATCCTCAAAGTCCAAGAGATGAACTCCCTAGTTAGCCAACCTATAAATGTCCTTTACCAATCCTCTTTTCTCTTTATCAATTTAAGATAGGCTCTACATAGAGAACCTACTAAGAACATCAACAACAACATTAGCTTTACCTAGAGGGTAGTGCAAACTCTTGTTTTAACACTATCAGTAGAGCAGTGATAGATGAGGAACTCTCCATCAACCTCCTACAATACCCAACCAAGCCCAAGAAGCTCCTAATATCGGTTGGAGTCATGGGTCTAGGCTACTTTTTAACTGCCTCAACTTTCTTTGGATCCACCTTGATCCCCTTACTAGAAACAACATACCCCCAAAAGGTCATAACATTTGGCCAAAATTCACATTTAGAAAATTTTGCATACAACTTTGGGTTCTTAAGAGTCTACAACATAATTCAGAGGTAATTGGCATGATCCTTCTGACTTATATAATACACCAAGACATCATCAATAAAGACTATAACAAACAAATCTTGAAATTTCCTTAACACTCGATTCATAAGATCTATAAAAGAAGCTAGAGCATTTGTCAATCCAGATGACATAACCAAAAACACATAATGGTCGTACCAGATTTGGAAAGCAGTATTGGGAATATCAACCTTCCTAGTTTTCACTCGATGGTAGCTCAAACAAAGATCAATCTTAGAGAAACACCTAACACCTTGAAGCTAATCATAAAGGTAATTAATCATAGGAAAAGGATATTTATTCTTCACTGTAACCTTATTCAAGGCCTATCTTTCTTCCACATGAAAAGCATTGGAGTGCCCTATGGAGAAACACTAGGTAAAATGAACCCTTTATCAAGAAGATCTTTCAATTGATCCTTGAGATCCTTTAGTTCAGTCGGAGTATCCTATAAGGAGGAATGAAAATAGATAGGTATCTGGTAGAAAATCAACCCCAAAAACTATTTCCCTATCAAGAAGAATTCTAGGAAGATCATTAGGGAAAACTTCAGGAAATTTATTATCCACAAGGAAAGATTGCAAAGAATGACCTTCAAAGACAAAATCCTTAAGATCAACTAGATAATATAGATACCATTTAAAAATAAGTTTTGAGCTCTAAGATAAGAGATAAACTTCCCTTTGGTACTAAGTAACTCCTTTCCCATTCAATCATCGATTCATTAGGGAAATAGAAACCAACCTTTTGTGTTCTACAATCTAGAGAAACATAGCACAAATAAAGACAATCCATCCCCAAGATTACATCAAAATATACAATGTCAAGTTCTATTAAATCCACCAATGTCTCCTAATAAAATGTGGACACCACAAAACCCTATATATTTTTCTAGCAACTATAGAATCATCCACTGGAGTAGATACAAAATGGGGTCAGAAATACTTTTACCAAAACTAAAGTGTATATCCATATAAGGAGTCCCATAAGACAGGGAACAAGACAAATTAAGAAAATAATAAACATAGCGAGAGAAGATCTATAACATACTTTTGATAACCTCTGGTGATACCTTAGATTCCTGATGAGTAGCAAGTGAATAGATATGATTTTGACTAATGTTAGTACTTGAAGTAGCACCCTTAGGTGTAAGAGCCGAAGAAGTGGTAATCAAAACCTTATTAGCTCTAGCGAAAACTTCATAGGAAGGATAATCTCACTATATATGACTAAGATAACCATAATTATAGCACCAATTTATCCGCTTCTCACAATATCGATGGTGAAGCTACCTATAAAAACATTAAGGAGGATAAAGTGGGGCAGTCTAAGCTCCACTAAGTTTAGACTAGTCTCCCTATGCCTTAGAACCTCTACTAGACTTAAAATGACGATCACCAGAAGGCTTAGGATAAGGAGAAATAACTTTTAAATAAGAAATTCCCAAATTTTTTCTTGGTCCTCTGCCTATTATCTCTCTTACTGTTCTACTGACTTGTACCTTGCTATGAATATTTAAACCTCTTGTTCTACCTCTCTCCTATCTCTACTTTGTTCTTTTCTCATCATCTACTTATTGTATATAAACCACCATTCTAGATATATCCATATTATTATTCAACATGGTAGCCTTATACTCTACACCAAACAATAGGATAAGCCATAAGCAAACCTCCTCTTTCTAAACCTCATATTAAACACCAACTCTAGAGAATAACGGGAAAACTACTAAAACTTCAAAGAATACTCTTTAATACTTATCTTACCTTGCTTTAAGTTCACAAAATGTTCTACCTTAGTTTCTCTCAACTCCTAAGGAAAGAATTAATCAGGAAAAGCAATTGAAAAGTCATCTTGCACAGCTGATTCAGCATCATCACCCATCATCGCTTTCTACTCCTCATACCACTGGAAATCCATATCTTTTAACTAATAGGTAGCAAACTCCATACCCTCTGAATTAGTAACATACATCACCCTAAAGAATTTTTCCATATCATTAATAAATCCTTGAAGATCCTCTTCAACCTTAGAGTCTATAAATATTAGGGGATTGAACCTCAAGCACTGGACAACCTGAGTGACCATAGATGAACTAACATCAGGAAAAATATGATCAGAATAATGAGACTGCAATTCCTTTAATTGGGCAATCGTATAAATCGATTGGCAAAAATCTGCATTAGAGATATCTCCTAATGGTGACTGATCATAAGTATCCCCAACTCAAGAAGCTCGAGGTGGACTAGTAGATACTAGTGGAACCCCACATAGAGAGGCATAGTAAGGAGAAGGGACCTTAGACCAGGTATGTACTTCATAAATTGGGCGAGTTCCCTCCATATCTTCCTCGGGTGGGATAGAGTTTTCAGAAGAGTTTCTATAACCGCCTGATCTTTGGAGAGTCATGATTTCAAATAAAAGTAAGCCAAGAGTTAAAAATTTTTTGTATCAACTAGACTCTATAGCCCAAAATAGAATACAAGAAAGGGAAATATTTCTAAAATGCCCTGTTGCCTCCCCTTATAAGTGTGGTCCTCTACACCCATAAAAGGGACTCTACTCAATATGGCTTTATGGACACCCAATGATCCTGAACTATTCTCTGATACAAAGATTTTCACAACCCAAACCCAGGCCTGGATATTATGAGTATCTCAAGCCCATCGTGGGTTGAAGACCTCCCCCTTAGCCTTACCGAAAGAGTACATCAAATTATACAATAGAAGCCAACCAAAATAGCTAAAAGAAAGATAGTTAAGTCAAATAAAGATTCCAAGAATTAAAATAAACAATCAACCTAATAATGTAGCCTCCAGGGATGGTCAATGGGGCAAGAATTATCATGTAACCTAAGGGTAGGGATAAAATAATGTAATTACCAAAATCCAGTCATAAACTATATGCACCATATTTATATACATCTATAGGATGCTAGAATAAGGACAATGGCATCAACATGAGAGTTAAAACTATTAACTTGAACCATGAATCTCGCTTTTTCCTAAAAGCACTAATGGGCTATATAGGTCCAGCTCTCTCTATTAGAAGGGCCCAATGCATGTTAGTTGCATCAACTAAGAAAAAATTATTGAATGGCTAAATGTATCAAGGCTATAGCCCTCACAACATATATATATATAGAGTGTGTGTGTTTGTGCGTGCGCACCAATCAAATGATCAAATGGACCGCCAACATCGGCAACCTAGGTTTTTATTGTTAACCCCCTGGGACCTAGACCTTCATGATGAGCTGCAAAATTTCCTTTAAGCTCAAATTTTAATACTTTTCATATAAGCTAACCATTAACCCATTAGTCATTTATTAAGTCATTTACCAATTTGGTTCATCATAACAATAAGCTTGCAAACTAATTCAATTATCCCAAACAGTTCATATAACAAAATTAACTCCTAAGTTTAATTTAAAATCCAAAAACCAAGCCAACATGGCCACAAAAACCATGTTCATTAATTTATCCTTTAATGCAATGCAATGGGTTCAAATACAAGTTAAACCATGCAATTATCCGTAGTTAAAATCAAGTTTACAAAGTGGGTTGAGGTTACTACCATTATCAAGCCAAAATTTCTATTAATTTGGAGAAACCCACATCCCTCATTCCAACCATTAAAAAATGCACCAATTCAATCCCACAAATAATAAATTAAAGCATGAATAAATAATTTAAAATATGGGAAAAGTAATTCAAGTAATAACTATCAAAACCCCTCAACCTAATTTCAAGCTCACAATTTAAATCACAAGAATATCCTTTTAATTTTTTTCTATGATATTAAAATACAAGTTATAAATGAGCAACATGCCTAAAATATAGAACAAATTTAGGATAATAGGAAGTTTGGAACTTGAATGGAGAATTCCTTTTAAAACCCTTAAGCTTTCTTGGGTGTTGAGTTAAAGTGGAAAAATAATGGTTTTGATCTTTGAAAACTGAAGGAAATGGGTCACTTTAATGTAATAAAGCTATGCAAGGGCTAAAAAGATCAAAATCCCCTTATCCCAAGTGAAAACAACAAAAAATGGATGAAATTAACATAGCAGCATGGCACAAACTTATCGCAGAAGTTAGCCTCTGTACTAAACCCTTATCATGGAGGTTAACCTCTGTGTCACACTACTATCACAGAGGTATACTTCCTTGGGGTCCCAAAATGACCTCGAATCCCTTTTGAAAATTCTAAAATTTCCTAAATCACCCTTTTAACATCCCCAAACATTATTTATTTCAAAAATTAATATTATTCATGTGAGAGTTAAAAAAAATTTGTTGAAATATTCTGGGGTCTCACAGTATGTTTGTCAAGAACACTAATTCTATTGATACCCATTTAACAAAACTAACACAAAAAAGAGGTACCATTTGTGTGGGAATAATTATTGCAAAGAGATATTCCAAAAGTTCAAATCTATATTGACCATATTATCCATCCTTACTTTTCTTTTTATTATGTTTTGTAACGCTTCTCGCTCTTGTTTGGTTGTTGTGTTGATGTAGGATTAAAATGTAATTACTTATGATTTGTGGTAATTGAAGCCTCACAAGAAAAGTTATCCAACTCATGACATAGAGTTGGAAATGGTATTTTTTGTATTAAAGATATGGAGATACTAAATTTTTGGTGTTAAGTGTGAGGTGTTCATTGACCATCATAATTTACAATATGTTTTCACTCTTAAAGACTTGAATTTGAGTAAGATATGGTAGATAGATTTACTAAAATATTATGATGTGACTATCCAATATGGCCAATATAGTGGTAGATATATTGAGTTAAAAGTCTTTAAGTGTAGGCCGTTTTGCTTATTTAAGAGTGGCAAGGTAACCATTAGCTAGAGAGATCCTGTTAAGTCTTTGGTTTTTATGATTTAACAATTCATAATTTGGGACCTATTCCCTAAAGCTTTTTTTGTGGTGAAAAATCCCTCTGCGGATTAGGGAACAGGTTGGGCTCACCTATCAATGTCATAGTCAAATTTCTAGTAGACACATAGTACAAGAGTTGGTGAAAAGTTGTTGCCACCTTTTTACCTCACCTAATGAGAATGCTTCTAGGTTTTCTAATGTTACAACATATAATGCTCATCTTCCTCAACAAGAAAAGAAACACTTCCATGTACTCACAATTAAAGATCTTTCTAAAGTGTCACAGCACTACAATCAAAGGATGGAACTGTAATAGGGAACTTATTATTTATTGAGTTGTTATTTACTTCCTTGTTATAGTCAAGTCTTTTCAATCTATACTTAAATGCTTGCCTATGTTTGATTATGATTATAGTAGGTTTTGTGGTGTAATTAGCTCTGAGTATAATCATCTAAAATTAGGTGATTATGTTAAGCTAGAGTTAGCTAGAGGTGGAAACAGTAAAGTTACTACTTAGTTTTACTTGAAATAGAGTTATTACTAGGAAATGGAGGATTAGGAGGATAATCCTTAGAGTTTTTATTCAAGAGGTTGCTTGAACATAATGGAGGTTGAAATCCTGGAGGAAATTCATGGTTTTTCTCCCTTGAGCAAGGAGTTTCCACGTAAATATCCTGTGTCTTTACTTTTCTGTACTTGAGTTGATGAGCAACCCACCCAAAATATTCATTTTGTATCAAAGAGGGTCTTCCTTAAAAAGGCTAACACCTTAGAAGGATCTTGAGAAATGGAGACTTCACAAGTTACTTACACAATAGAAGAAACTGAAACAACTCTCATTGCGTAAAAAGTACTCAAGGCCTTACAAATGTCAAGAAATAGTTTTAAAAAAATGAATCTAGCAAGTAGTGCTATGAAGTCATGGGCAGTAGTACTGGTCACAAGTATGGAAAAGTGGGGGACAATGTTTAAAAGAAAGGAAAGAAGCTAGTCCCTATGAAATATAATTGGAGAACTGAGGCTGACAAGATTGCTAATCAAGTGCTTGAAGCTTGTTGGGATGAATCATCAAGTGATATAGGTAAGTCTGAGCAAAGAAAATACATTCCCATTATGGTAGCAGACAAAAAGATGGAAGTCCCTGATTCACTCTTGGCTCTAATGGAAGATACTGACAACAAAGCAGATCAACCAGTCACTTTTCTCCACACAAGGAGAAACTAAAGGATTATTCCCTCAACAAGATGAGATCTCTTGACTCTAATCTGATTGACTCCTTAAATAAGATATATAAAGATAAAGTAAATCTAAAGGATGCACTTCAAAAGTATGAATAAAAATTCATTGAGTTGAGTGCCCGAGTGATAGAAATCACAAGTGGAAAAAGAAAATTAAAGGATGATTTAAGCACATGGGAAGAAGAATTGGTTGAACTGAGTGTGCAGGTAGCTGAACGTCAAGTAACTTGCAAGAATATGTCATGTAAAAATAATCTATTGAGTAAATAATTAATTAATATTACCAAGTCAGTTTTAGTTTGAAGAAGAATTAGCTAAAGCTAAAGCTACCCTGGTTGTCTCTCTTAAGAGGTACTCTATTCTTGAAAAGGAACTTACTAAAGTAAAATCTAAGCTTGCAAAAGTACTTATGTGGACTTCTTCCCCACAAGATCTTACTATCTCAACCTATCAGGATCCAAATAGCTTGAGCGTTTTAGAGTCATACTGTCAAGGAGAATGATCTAACTATACTACCAGGTCCACAAAGGACAAAGGCAATTACCTAAACTCATATTTTCTTATGACTGTAGTAGGTGTTGTGGTGTAATCATATCTTTGTATAATCATCTAGAGTTATGTGATTGTGTCAAGCTAGAGTTAGCTTGAGGAGTCCAGCTAGAGTTAGGTAGAGGTGGAGACAGTGGAGTTACTGCTTAAATTTCTTTGTAATAGACTTATTTCTAGGAAATGAAGGATTTTGAGGATAATCCTTAGATTCTATACTCAAGAGTTTTTTTGAACATAGTGGAGGTTGAAATCCTGGAGGCAGGTCATGGTTTTCTCCCTTTAGCATGGAGTTTCCACATAAAAATCCCGTGTCTTTACTTTTCTGTACTCCTACACTTATTAATTTATTTATCTCCTAGTTGTTGTTGCATTTGTGATTCTAGGAATAGTTCCCTGAATGAAGAAGCAACCCACCCAAACCTTTAGCAATGCAGTTTATGTAATTTGAAGTATCTAAAAGTGGTGAAGTGTTGGATAGTGTGTAGGTAAGGTCAATGTTCCTTGATGGAATCAAGGATAAAAAATTATAGGAAGAAAAGTTGAACAAGATTCAAAATAAAGTTATGTGTGGTTAAGCTCAAAACGACACATTTGATGAGTGTGGTGAGTTGAGGGTGGCATTTGTCACCTTTTAAGTTAACCATCCCATTCATCAAATTTAACAATTATATCATACACTATGATACAATTCATAAGGAAGAAGATTTCAAAATTAGGGATTGAACAAAAGAGTCAAGGCAAATATGGCTACCAACAAAAGGCTACATGTTCAAAAGGGCTAACAAGTGTTATAATATTTTAAAAGGATAAATTTCTTAAGAAAAAAAAAATATCATCATATTATAAACAAAGAAACACTTTTATTTCACTTTAATAACAAGCAGGGAAATTTCTTGACAAAGATACAAAACATAAAATATAAATAAATCCCCGCCATATATGGCACAAGTCTCAATTAAGATAGATCAATTCTAATTCTAAGATAGGAAGGTTCATAGCGAATAGTAAGATAAAATAATCTAAAAATAGAGTCACAACCATGAGCCTATGTGTTAAAAAATTGCTATTCTATTTACACACATGCATTCACAGAAAAGTACTACTTAATACCAGGCCTAAATTGTTAGAATCAAACAATTCAAAAAGGAATTTTCTTTCTCTCAAAGAAAATAAATAAAAAATATACTCTAAAAAAATAAAATGTACTCTAAAAAATGGAAAAAAATTACTCGATTCAAAGGGCCCTAGAAAAATAATCGAAAAGAATAACTAAAGGGTAGGCACAGTTTTTAGAGCCAATTCCCTGTTTAGAATTCTTGACTGTTCAAAATGGACACCGAAAAAAACCTTCAAATAAATGATACATATATAAATTATAAATATGGCAAGATCTCTAAAATATCAATTTTAGGCTTGGTGGACCGTTGGTTTGGGTCTGAATGCACCGAAGATCATTTCGACCTATTGGTCGAAAGTTGAAGCAATTGGAAATTTGGATGTGACACCTATATTTGGTCAAAACAACCTCATATGGAAAACCTGAGTACGCCATTACATCTGGAACATCAAATTTGGTATGGTTACATAGCTTATTTGCCTATAGAGGATTCTAAATAAATCCCAAGGGCATGAAGGAAACTTAGAAATTTTCTAAGTTTTGAGCTGCTATTTGGTTTGCCGGCAATTTCTATCCAAGGATGTGATCACGACTCATTATACAGAGGTGGTAATGTGGTCACTAAAGTTCTCCCACGATCGCAACAAATCCAACAGTCGGGAGATAGTGTGATTGCAACTTGCTGGTTGCAATAGTGATTGCTAAGGCCTTAAATTAGTTATAAATTATGCCCTTTCCATGATTTTAGCTCATTTTTCATCTTTCCTCTTGAGAGCTAAACCCTAAGGAGTGTGATCTCTTTAAATTGATACTTGTGGGTGACTTGGGAGATCAATTAATATTTTCATAATTTTTATCTGAATTAAGGTAAGAATTCACCCTTTTCTTGGTGGATTTTGTTTATTCTTGCCCAAAATTTCAATGGATTGTGGGATTTATTTTAAATTCAAATTATCTTGGTTTTCACCCATTATTGAGGTTATGATTCATTGATCATGTATAAATATTGGGTTGGTCTCTAAAATGCAATTTTCATAAGTGGGACCCAAATGGGGTTTTGAGGTGATTTTAGGACCCAAAGCACAATGATGAAATATGGATATAAATATTCCTGTTTTGATGAATAGAATGTGATTTTATAGCTTGGCATCTTAAGTAGGCTTCTCAGAAGGGAAAAACAAAGGTTTAGTGTTTCATTGGGTTTTCTTTGGCGTTGAGGTAGGTTATGCTTAAACCTTGTTAGATTGAAATACTTCATAATATATTTGTGATGTTGTGTTGATTTAGTATGGGTTTTAGGTGTTTCTTGATGTAAGGTAAGATGTTTGTTTAGTTGAGATGTTTAGGCTATTTGGATACCATATGCTTGAAACACTTAGCTTGTTCCCTTATGCTTTAGGTGGATTAGACATTATTCATCATGTTTAGCATGAGAACGTCTTAGATTACTCTAATTAGGCATAATTGACCTAGTTTTTCACATTTTAGGTGAGTTCCCTATCCGAGGGCTAACTAAGGCTTGCTTGACATCTAAAGTGAATTCAGATACCATAAGGCTAGTTCGGGTAGAATTTTGCCCAAAAATGAAACTCAGGAATTAAAAGTGGACTCTTAACCAAATTAGGTTATAACATATGTTAGCTTTGGTAAACCTTCAAACTATTTGCACTTGTCGGAATGTTTATTGACACAATAGTGATAAATCTTGTTAGTTTATGGTTGCTTTGGCAATGTGATGATTAAAACCTATTGATCATGTAATTGGTTATGCTATTGATAATATTACTAATGATGATTATTATATATATATACTATGAATTGTTCCATTTCAGGTATTGATTTTATTATGACCGATTTAATTTTGGGTATTTATTATATTATGACCAGTTCAATTTTTAGTATTAAATATGCATATATTATATGTTCAAATCTGGGTATTTACTATGACATGATGAAATGTTAAAGTGAGGTATAATTGGTGAGGAATGGCTAATGAATAAATGGTGCAAGTGGATAATTAGTGACTAATTGATAATTTATGAATTATGGGATAAAGTTGGCGAATTTCTAGGTGATGGCATAATGCCAAATAACTGAATTTATGGGGTGATTTTTAAATGATAATGATGGATAGTTGTAAATGATGCATACTTAAACTATTCTTCATTTGAGTGTACTCTCCAGTCGTATGAGAGACTGTTACAAGTTCTTTACTTTTCTGCACCAATCGGCTTATAGAAGCTAATTTTGTAATTATGCTTGCTTGTTATTGATTATTTAAATTATGTCATCATTATTATTTTGGTTTATGAACTATTTATGTATAGTGATAATGGTGATATCTCTACTTTGATTCTCTACCTTAACTTAGACATGTTATCTTTCACTTTATCATTCTATATCATGATTTAGCTCAGTTGACTGATGATGCCTACTGAGTACCTATTGTTTTTCTACTCATATTACACTTTTGTACCTTTTTGGTGCAAATCTAAGTACTAGTTGCTACGATTGATCTTTATTCATGTGGTGATTAATTTTTGGAGATAGGGTGAGCTCTTGAAGATCAAGTCTCCCATTTCCCTCTATTTTTATATCCAATCTTTTGGTTAGAGACAATTGTATTGACAATTCCAGATACTTGTGTTGTATTTTATTATTACTAAATGCTCTCATACAGGCTCTCTCAGTTTATGGGATTGGTATGTTGAATGGATTGTTTTTATCTATTTAGAACCTTTGTTTATTTATAAATTATGCTCTTTTATTTCGCTTATGTTGGATATTTTCTACTAAATTAACCCATTGTGTTAGCTCTAAGTTATGGTTTGGATTTCCTAATGGTGGGATTTAGTAGGTTCCATCATGCCTCATAAATCAAGTCAGGATAAATTTGTATAAGAGACTAGGTTTCACTGGTACAGTTGGTATATGAGCAAGTGTCTAGTGGAGTCTAGTAGATAGGGATGATGATGTTTGTTTCCTATCTTTAGGAGGAAATATGATATTCATAGGATGTTCATCACTTCTTTCACTAAATTTGTTCTAAGAGTCTGATTTTGTTTTTAGTGTATTCCTTTCACTTTACTCATTCACAAATGGCCAGGACATTTACAATCTCTACATGAGATAAGTATCCCAAGACCAAGAATAGAGATCCTTCTCCTATTCTTAGACGACTTAGAGGTTATGGACAGATGTGTGATGTGTCCCTAACTAGAGGACATGATAGGATGTCTTCCATCCTATTTTCGCTCCTCTGCCAGAGATTATTCTACCCTAACCAGTGATGGGCCTGGGACTAGCCCAGGCCCCACCAGAGTTTATTTCTTCTTTATTGGTCAAAGATGTGTTAATTCAAGTTGGTGGTGTGATATCTGATGGTGCACAGTCTACTAACTAGAATGGTACAAGACAGGGGAGCAACCTATAGCTTTGGCTCTTAGAGTTGAGGTTTCTCCTACATCGGTAGTTGCTCATACAGTGATTACCTAACCTACTATGTCTTCTGAGGAGTAGAAGATATTTTATAGATTCTTGAGGTTGGCTCTGCCTAGATTTTTTGGTGTTTTGAGTGAGGATGTTTCTGATTGCTTGTGATGATAGTCTTTATAATTCTAGCCTTGTTGAGACTCATGGTATGGATTACACCTAATTTTAGTTAGACTTGGTTGTTCGTCTTTGGTGGAGAGGTTATATGGATTCTAGACCAGCTGGATCTTCTTCTTTGTCTTGGACTTAGATATTTGAGATGTTCATAGAGAAGTATATGTCTTACAGTATTAGAGATCATTTGAGGGATCAGTTCTCTCGATTGGAGTAGGGCTCCATGATAGTTACGAACTTTGAGGCTTATTTTCACGAGTTGTTTAAGAATGTAACTTCTATTTTAAACACTGAGTATAAGAGGGTGTGTTGCTTTGTTAGAGGATTAAAACTCCCTATTCATATGTCTACTCAAATTTTGGTTGCTGTGGGTAGATCTTTTGCTGAGGGTTTAAATCATACTCGAGTAATGGAGGTGATACATTGTTAGGCCCAAGGGGGAAATGATAAGAGGACTAGATTTTAGGTTAGTTTTATTGGGAATTATTGTACATCCTAATTCAGAGGTAGTAGTTCTCTTGGTAAGTATTTGTCGCATCCCTCCTATCAGCATTAGGTCATCCTAGTCGACCAGTTTGAGAAACCCTTCAAATTACTGATGCATGTTAGTGTAGTGCGTATGATCGCCTTGGTTAGGGTAGTCGTCAATCTTTGAGGGGTGTAACTTCTGGGTATTCTAGTTGTGGGGTTTATTCTAGGTCGACTAAATCAGTTGGTTCTTGTTTTTCTCTAGGAGTATGCTTTAGTTGTAGGTCTTTGGATCTTTTGGTGCGTAAGTGCCATAGTCGTAAGGTGATTGTTTTTTCATCATAGGGTGTTTCCCCTATTAGAGAAGTTTATCTCTTATTTAGAGCTAGTTTTCATGGTTGAAGGGGTGGTTCTAGGATACTCGAGGAGGTTTTTAGGTGGGCAAGTAGGAGCTCAGTCAAGTACCCATCCAGGTGGAAGGTGAGGGAAGTTGTACATAGTACCTACTAGACCCGTGGCTATGACTTTGGATCCTGTTGTTACAGATATGATTATGATGTGCCGCCAGTCGACTCTTGTTTTATTTCATCTGGGATCCACTTATTCTTATATTTTATCTTATTATGCACTACAGTTGGAGTTATTTTATGATTTATCATCTATGCCATTGCATATATTTACTCTTATGGGTGATTCTTTAGTAGTAGATAAAGTATTCAATTCATGTGTCATGACAGTTAGTGATGTGGATACTTATCCTGATCTTGTTTTCTGGATATGGTGATTTTGATATGGTTCTGGGCATGGACAAGTTATCCTACTATCATGCAGTCATGGATTATTTTGCCAAGATTGTTACCTTATCCATGCACGGCTTACCCCTAGTTGTATGGCAAGGAGCGATTAGCCATGAGCAGATGGGGATTATTTCTTATGTTCATGCTAGGAGGCTTATTTTGAGGGATTATGAGTCTTATCTTGCTTATATTTCTGACACTAGTATGGAGAGTTTGTCGCTTAACTATATTCCTATTGGTTTTTAGTTTCCCAATATGTTCCCTAATGACCTGCTTGGTATTCTCCATGTATGTGAGATTGAGTTTGCTATTGATCTTGAGTTAGTACCTGACCTATTTCTATTGCACCTTACCATATGGCTCTTGCCAAGCTTAAGGAGCTAAATTGCCAACTTTAGGATCTTTTTGGTAATGGTTTTATTAGATTGAGTATGTCTCTTTGGGAAGTTCCTGTATTGTTTGTAAATAAAAAAAATGGTTGCATGCATATGTGTATTGATTATAGGTAGCTTAATAAGCTGACAGTGAAGAATCGTTATCCTATGCCTCGCATTGATGATTTGTTTGACCAGCTTTAGGGTGTGGTAATATTTTCTATGATTGATTTAATGATTATTCAGGATGAGGATATCCCAAAGCCAGCTTTTAGGACCTGTTATGGTCTTTATGAGTTCTTAGTGTATGTCATTTGGGTAGACTAATTCCCCAACCGTGTTTATGAATCTGATGAACCGAGTATTCAGGCCATATTTGGATTCTTTCCTAATTGTGTTCATCAATGACATCCTTGTGTATCTGAGGAGTAGGGAGGAATATGCACAACATTTGATGATTGTGATCCAGACTTTAAAAGATCATGTGTTTTTTGCTATGATCTCCAAGTGCTAGTTTTGGCTTGAGTTAGTGACATTTCTTTGATATGTGGTGTCTAAGGATGGGATTATGGTAGACCACGCCAAGATTAAGACAATTTATGATTGGGATAGACCTATATCTCTAACTGATGTTCATATTTTTATTAGCTTGGCCGGTTATTATAGATGCTTCATTTAGGATTTTGCTACTATTTTAGCCCTTATAACCCAATTGACTCGGAAGGAGGTTCCTTTTTAATGGTCCAAGGAGTGTGAGTCAAGCTTTGGAAAGCTCAAGGACTTTCTTACTTCAGCTCCTATTTTAGCTCTTCCTATTGAGAGTGAGGTATTCACCATGTTTTGTGATGCTTTTAGTGTCAATTTTGATTGTGTATTGATGCAATAATTTTGTGTTATTGCTTATGCTTCTAGATAGATTAAGGTGCACGAGCGCAACTACCCTACTCATGATTTTGAGTTGGCGGTGGTAGTTTTTGCACTTAAAATTTTGTGGCATTATCTGTATGGTGTGTATTATGAGATTTTCATCGATCATCGCATTCTTCAAGATCTTACAACTCAGAGGGAGCATAATTCTAGTCATCATAGATGGATGGAGTTTCTTAAGGATTATGATATTACTCTCTTATATCATCCAGCAAGGCAAATATGGTAGCGGATGCCTTAAGTCACAAGGTAGTGACCGAAAGGTAGTTGATGCCTTAAGGGTGTGATGAGGTTTGGGAGGAAGAGAAAGATGAGTCCTAGATATATTAGCCCTTTTAAGATTATTTGCTCAATTAATGGTGTTTCTTCTTAGTTAGATTTACCTATATATTTTGTTGTTGTTCATCTAGTGTTCCATGTCTTTATGTTGCAGGGATATATTCCTGATCCATCTCATTTGCTTAGATAGTACTCAATCCAGTTGAATGAGCGTTTGACCTTGGCAGAGGAGTCGGTACGCATTTTGCCTAGTGATGTAAGGCGATTACACTCTAGAGAGATTCTTGTAGTTAAGGTTCAGTGGAGACACCACCCAGTGGAGGATGCCACTTGGGAAATCGAGAGCGAGATGTGGGCCTTGTATCCTCACGTATTGGAGACTTCAGGTACATCCTAATACTTAACTTTCGGGGATGAAAGTTCCTTTAGTAGTGGATATTTTAATGACCCTTCATGTCATTTTTCATTTTTCTTCTTATTTTTTCCAGTAAAGCTTTTCCATAGCTTCCCAAGTCATTTATGTCTTACTGGGACTGACTGTTCGGTTATTAGTAATTTTGTTTTGTTTTTTAGAACCAATTTCCTATTTAGAAGTCTTCAGTGGTTCCAAAGGGCTACCAAGTGGAAACTTTAGTCAAACAATCTTGTATGCAAATTCTGACTGCACCAATAACTCCAAAATATTAATTTAGGCTAGGTGAACCTTTGGTTGTGGTCTCGATGCACCTAAGCTCATTTGACTAGTTGGTTTGAAGTTGGAAAAATTAGAAATCTAGGTGGGGAACCCATATTTGGTTGAAATGAACTCATATGGAAAATCCGAGTGCACCGTCGCATCTAAAACATCGAATTTGGTGTTGTTACATAGTTTGTTTGCGTATAAGGTTCGAATGAATCCCAAGGGTAAGACGAAAAGTTGGAAATTTTCCAAGTTTTCAACTGCTATCTGGTGTGTTGGCTATTGCTAGCCAAGGCCACAATCGCGACTCAATGTGCAGAGGAGATAGTGCAATCACCAAAGGCCTCTTGTGATCGAGACAACCCTAATAGTTGGGAGATAGTGTGATTGCACCCTGCTAGTTGTGATAGAAATTGTTAAAAACCTGGACTGGGTATAAATTATGCCCTTTTCCATGATTTTAGCTTATTTTCTGTCTTGCCTCTTCAGAGCTAAACTCGAAGGAGTGTGATATCATTAAATTGAGACTTATAGGTGACTTTGAAGCTCGATTAAAATCTATTTTTGTGATTCTCATCCAAATTAAGGTAAGATTTCACCCTTTTCTTGGTGGATTTTGTTGATTCCTTGAACAAAAACCCAATGGGTTAAGGGCTTGATTTTAGTGACAAATTAGCTTAGTTTTCACCTATTCTTAAGGGTTATGATTCCTTGATCCTTGATCATGTAGGAATGTTGGGTTGGTCTCAGAAACGTGATTTCCTTAAGTTGGACCCAAATAGGGTTTTGAGGTGATTTTAGGATCCGAAGCACAATGGTGCAATATAGGTATAGATATTCTTGTATTGATGAATAGAATGCGTTTTTGATAGCTTGGCATCTTGAGGAGGCTTCTCGAAAGGGAAAAGTAAAGGTTTAGCAGTTCATTGAGCTTTCTTCGACATTGAGGTAGGCTAGGTGTAAAAGCTTGTTAGATTGAGCTACTTAATAATATATTTATGATATTGTGTTGGGTTTGGGATGGGTTTTAGGTGTTGATTGATGGAATCCAAGATTTAGGTTAGTTTAGACATTTAGGCTATTTGGATACTATAAGCTTGAAACACTTAGCGTGATCCCTTGTGGTTTAGGTAGATTAGACTTTGTTCCTCATGTGTAGTAGGAGAACATCTTAGATTACTCTAAGTAGGTATAATTGTCCTAGTTATTCATATTTCAGGTGATTCCCTATCTTATGGCTAATTAAGGCCTACTTGATATCTTAAAGTGGATTTAGATACCTTAAGCCTAGTTAGGGAAGAAGTTTGCTTAAAAATTGAACTCGAGGATTGGAAGTTGACTCTTAACCCACTTAGGCTATGTCACATGTTAGCTTTGGTGAACTGTTGATGAGTGGTAAATTTTCCATATATTTACATTAAAATTATGCACACTACGATGGTTAAATGGTGTTAATGAGGTAAATTTGTCATTTGAATGCACAATTTCCCATATTTTGCAGGTTCATTGGCAAATAGAAGAAAACAAGTAAAGTGTGCTAAAAAGGAACAAAAAGCGCAAAGTAGTGCAAGAGTTGCAAAATTCAGAGTTGGGATTGATATCAGTTACCACAATTATGGTCTGAGGACAGCGATTGCGGCCAATCGAAGCCTTTTCAAATCATGATGATCGCGATAGGATTCAATGTGATCACATCAGCCGCAATCACAATAGAGCAGAAAATAGCCAGGGGTAGACTTGTCATTTCCTACTGCTGACTCCAATTCTAAAAAGGAAAAATTATTTTCCTTGAGAATCATCTTCCAACCACTTTTGATGCTCATAGACAGAGAAAATTTCCAATTAGTGAGAGTAAAAAATTTTTATTAAATCTTTGAAAAAGATATTATTATTTGTAAATTGAAGTTGGAATTTTGGTTTACTCTCCTACTTTATTTTCGATGTAGGAAATGAATGTCGATTTGGGTAATTACCTTTTCCCTACTTTCATGAGTATCTAAACATTTAACTTGGGATTATGTTTGAATAGTGTGCAAATGTGTGGCTTTGATTTTTAAATTCAAATTCTTAGCTGATAATGTGGATTTTACTAATACTTAATTGATAAATAGAAATTGTGGGTGAAAGCCCTAATTTCTGTAAATCCCACATTAGTCTTGAAAGAGGGATGTGGGTGTCAAGTATTAGTGAACAATGAATTAAATGATTAGCCTATTCATTGTCATTGTTTTAGAAATAAGAATAGATTGTGAATTTACTATGGTCTTGGGTATCTTTCTATAAATAGAGATGCCTGATTGTGGTTTTGGGTTGATTTGTTTGACACACCCTTGTGGTATTCAAAAGAGTCCATGGGTGATGTTTTTGGTGGTTGGTTGAAAAACTAACACCAAAGCCCCACACCTAACCTACCCATGTATTCGTTGACTAGAATTTGAATGTAACTCTCATGTACCCATGCACTTTTTCCCCTTGGGAAACATAATCCCAAGACTATTATGCTATTAGAATCTTGTCTACGATTGTTTCTTTAAATTAGTAGTTCATTTAATTTTGTCTAAACAACCTTCCCAACCATAACCCCATGTTATTGATGTATTCTTTTATTTTTATATTGCGGGTAAATACTTAGTATCTCCCAATGTGCGTAAGACTCGAACACTAGTTACACTCCTTGTGTATTCAACCCTAACTTAAGTTGGGTTATTATATTTGACAATGATCGTACGACACCAAAACAATGGTATAGTTGAGCGTGCCAAAATGGTACCATTTTCGGAGAGTGAAACTTAGTTTTTCTTGTGTGGTGTTGATAGTGACTTTGGGTTCACCCATGGTCTCGTATTTCATTTTTGTTGTTGTTATTGATTTTTGATTAGCTGATTATTATTTCATCCAAATATCCATGAGTTAATAAGGTATCATCCACGACCTATCATATGAACATGTTGAAGTTATAGATTATCTTGGTAATGAGGAGCATTCTAGTGGCATCCGTATTCCCCCTAATGAGGGAAATGGAGTATTTTATGTTACAAGTTTCATGCTCCACTTGCTTCATATGAAGGTTTTTTTGGGTGTAACCGTATGAAGATGCCAACCTCTATTTGAGGAATTTTGTGGAAATATGCTCACTATTTGGTGTTTCTTATATCTCACAGAAATGTGTACATTGCGTCTCTTCCCATTCTCAATAACAGGTGTGGCAGTGTTGTGGTTGAGGTTTCTTTCCGCTAGGTCTATCACATTGTGGGGCAAACTTATCGATGCTTTATTAGATCATTAGTTCCCACTATCAAAGATGTTTCAATTGCATGACAAAATCACAAATTTTTGTCAACAAAATGGAGAGCTTTTGTATGAAGTATGGGGGAGATTTGAGAAGAAGCTTATGAAAAGTGTCCAAACCATGAGGTACTAGATAAGATGCTCCTTCAAATATTCTATAGGGTGTTGTACCAAGTCAATAAAGACATAGTGGAAAATGCATCCTGAGGATCCCTTTTTAAATTGCCTTATAGAGTTGTATCAAGTGTGATAGACTAAGTGGCTAGTCTAGCTAGGGGTTGGAACATGAAGAATGGTGAAGTGGCTGCGATGGCTCCCTCCTCGTTCCTTATGTATCAAGATAGAAGTAAAAAAGGGGAGGAGAGAGATGCAAATATAATCAAAAGTGATGTCACACCTTAATCTTCTTACTAAACATGTGATAGGTACCTCCATTGAAAGGGTCAAAATTATACAGGCAAGGGATACTATGGCATGTGAAGACGTGGAAGTGGAGATACTTGATGACAAAGTGGGCTTGTTGTCAAATAATTCAGAGGGTTTCCATGTTTTCTCTCAAGGGAGAGGTGGGACAAGGTCAGATCTATGAGAACTAAGACATGTCTCCTTGCAAAATGGAGAGGTACATTAATAAAGATATTTTTATTCAAATATTGATATGAGTTGAGGGGACCGATATGATAGTGAGAGAAATGAGAAGTGACTTCTCCAAGTTACACCAAATGGTAGAATCTCATTAAACCTCCATCCAACAACTTGAGGAAAAATTGAATCAAATATCAGCGTACCTCAGGGAAAGACAAAACAAAGAAAGGTCGAGTGGTATGGTAACAAATACTATTGTCACTCAAAGTGGTAAAACTCTTGGAAAGGGCATGGAGTTTGATAATGACCCCGACAAAAGAGAAAATGATGAGCAAGAGAATATGAAGAGGAAGAGGTCGAATGATGATGAGTTAAAGCATAATAAAGTTATCATTGAAAATTCAACGGTGAAAGAATCACAAATTTTCTCCATGCCACCAATTACAATTCCTCCCTTTCCTCAATGGGTCAAGAAAAAAGTGGAAAATGCCAAGTTTAAAAGATTTCTTGATAAATTTAGCAACCTCTCCATCAATATCCTTTTGATAGAATCCTTGTAAGAAATGTCGGGGTATAGTGAGTTTATGAAGGAATTAGTTTCCAAAAAGTGGCTTGTAGAGGATGAGATAACAGAATTAATTCATCATTGAAGTGCAATTATATCAAGCACGATGGTGGAAAACTAAAAAGACCCTGGAGCTTTCACAATCCCATGCACCATCAGAATGTTCAAGTTTGCAAAGGCCTTATGTAACCTCGGGGCAAGTGTAAATTTAATGCCATATTCCATATTTCACAAGATAGGGTTGGGTAAACCGCAACCTACGGCTACGAGATTACTAATGGAAAACCATACTATCAATAAACCTATGGGAATACTTCATGATATGCTAGTTAAATTCAATCGGTTTATTTTCTCGGCTGACATTGTGATCCATGATTGTGCATTGGACTATTAAATTCCTATTATTCTTACAAGGCCATTTTTATCCACCGAAAGAGCATTGGTGGATATGCAATGCGGTGAGATAAAATTCCACCTAAATGATAAAGGAATTTCTTTTAATGTATGGAATTCCAAGAAACAACCAATAGACTAGCAAGTAATTTTGGCGATCGATGTCATTGATGATGAGGTGTCGAATTATGTTGATGTGAGTTTTGTGAATAACCCATTAATGTGAGTCTTGTGGAATTGTGAAAGTGATGAATTTGAAGCGTTCGATAAAGTGATTGCATCTTTAATGGGCTTTATATCTTATAAAAAGAACCCAAAAAAGTTGGACCTTGATCTAAAAAATTCAGGAGAGTCCACTCACAAAGCCATCCATCCTTGAGCCACCTCAAATTGAGTTGAAGAATTTACCGCCCCATCTTCAATATGTATTCTTGGGTGATTGTAACACTTTGCCTATTATTATTAAAAATTATCTCAAGCCTTAACTAGTGGAGGCTTTGAAATTGCTAGTGAAAAAGTTCTTTTGAGCAATCGGATGGACAATTACGGATATCATAGGCATAGCTCCTGACCTTCTTTTCCGCAAGATCAAACTATAAAAAGATCATATACCATGTGTAGAACATAAAAGGAGGCTAAATCAACAAATGCAAGAGGTGGTGAAGAAAGAAATTATAAAATGGCATGAGATGAGAGTCATATATTAAATCTCCAATAGCAAATGGGTGAGCCCGGTGCAATGCATTTCAAAGAAATGTGGTATTACGGTAGTTGTGAATGTGAGAAATGACCTTGTTCCCACTCGATCAGTCATGGGGTGGAGGGTATACGTGGACTACCGCAAGTTGAGCTCTTGGATTGAGAAGGACCATTTCTCCATGCCCTTTATGGATCAAATGTTGTATAGGTTGGCCGGGAGACAGTGGTATTGCTTTTCTAGATAGTTATTTAGGGTAAAATCAAATTTGTAT
Source organism: Capsicum annuum (assembly GCF_002878395.1). Taxonomy (NCBI): domain Eukaryota; kingdom Viridiplantae; phylum Streptophyta; class Magnoliopsida; order Solanales; family Solanaceae; genus Capsicum; species Capsicum annuum. Next base: position 160,436,238 of record NC_061119.1, read on the forward strand.
TTTCTCGGGAGACAAAGATAAAACAACATTCACTTTCCCCTATGGCATATTCACCTTCAAACGAATGCCATTTTGGATTGTGCAATGCACGACAACATTCGAATGGTGTAGTTATCAATCTTTCTAGATATGGCTGAGGATTTACTGGAAATTTTCATGGAAGAATTTTTTGGTAGTGGTAATCTCATATGAGTCATGCCTTGAGCATCTTAGAAAGGTACTTGAGAGATGTGTGGAAACCAACTTTGTCCTTAATTGGGAGAAATGTCATTTTATTGACAAAGAGGGTATCATTTGAGGCCACAAGATCTTAGGAAAGGGTATACAAGTTGATCAAGGTAAGGTCATTGCCAAATTACCCCCTCCCACTTCAGTAAAAGGTGTTCAAAGTTTCCTTGGGCATTTCGGTTTCTATCGGAATGTTATTAGGGATTTCTCCAAAATATCTCATCCAATGTGCATACTCCTTGAAAAGGAGGTAAAATTTAATTTTGATGATGCATTCTTGAAGTCCTTTAATTATCTCAAGGAGTTACTTGTATCGGCTCCCATTATTGTGGCCCTAGATTGGTCATATCTGTTTGAAGTGATGTGTGATGCAAACATAATTGCATTAGGGGCGGTCTTAAGTAAAAGCAAAGAAAATTTATTTCATCCGTTATATTATGCGAGCAAGACATTGAATGATGCTCAATATAACTACACTGTTAGAGAGCAAGAATTGTTAGCGGTGGTTTATGCTTTCAAGATGTTTCCTGCCTATTTACTAAGAATGAAAATGGTGGTTCACATGGATCATGCCTCCCTTAAATACCCCATGGCAAAGAAAAAATCTAAGCCATACTTAATAAGATGTATCTTGCTCTTCCAAAAATTTAATTTTAAGGTAAAGGCCTGAAAGGGTTGCAAAAAACAAGTGGCCGACCATATTTCATGCCTTAGGAATAATTATGAAAGACATGGTTAGATTGAGATTGATGATGCTTTTACCGATGAGCTAGTCATGTCAATATCAGGAAGAGTTACACTATGGTTTAGAAACTATGCTAATTATGTGGTGAGTGGAGTACTCCTCGAGGATCTTAGCTATCATCAAACAAAGAGTTTCTTGTTTGATGTAAATAAATATTTTTGGGATGTACCCTTCCTATTAAAGGAGTTTGTTAATGGTATGATTAGGCGTTCTGTTATGGAAGTAGAAATGAAAGACATCCTTGAAGTATGCCATTCATCTCCTTTTGGTGTTCACCATAGGGGGATTTGAATCACTGCCAAAATTCTTCAATGTGGTTATTTTTGGCCCTCCATTCATATAAATTCCATTATGTGGGTCAAAGCATGTCATCAATGTCAAATACAAGGTGGCATCACGAGAAGAAATGAAATGCCCGTTAGGCCCAATTTTGAAGTCAAACTTTTTGACATATGGGGAATTGATTATATGGGACCTTTTATGAGATCCTTTGGTAAAAAATATATATTGGTGGTGGTTGATTGTGTCTCCAAATGGGTAGAAGTTGTGGCCCTTCTGAACAAACAGAGCAAAAGTGTCACTTTCTTCTTGAGAAATACATTTTTACAAGGTTTGGAATGCCGCATGCCGTTATTAGTGATGAAGACTCATATTTTGAAACTGGGTTTTTGGGGCTCTTCTTGATAAATATAGTGTGAATAATAAGGTTGCTACCTTATATCACCCCCAAAAAAATGGTCAAGTCAAAGTGTCAAATCGAGAAATCAAAGCTATACTTGAGAAGACGATGAATATAGGCCGATCTAATTAGGCAAGGAATCTTGGTGAGACACTTTTGGAAGGCATGCCACTTTCCCACCAATCTTGAGCATAATGCTTTGTGTAAATTAAAGAAGCTAAATATGAATTAAGAAGATGCTTCCAAGTCAAGGATCAATAAACTTCACGAGTTGGAGGATTTATGACTCAAGGATTATGAATGTTCCGCTTTGTGTAAGGAGAAAATGAATAAATGGCATGATGTTAAGATCCTAAAGGGAGAATTTCATGTAGGCTATAGTGTACTTCTCTAAAACTCTCGCTTGAATCTTCTTGCAAGGAAGCTTCGTTCTAAGTTGTCAAGGCCCTTTGTAATTTCGAGTGTTTACCTTTGTGGTCTTATCAAATTAGAGGATTATGAGAAAAAGAGGTTTCTAGTAAACGGGCAAAGGTTGAAACACTAAAACGTAGGAGGCCTAGGGTGGCCAAAGTACAGTTGGTGCATTTTAATGATCCAAAATATTGATACAAAAATGTCATGTCATGAAGTTAAATCAGGTTCTTGATGGAAGACAGCCCATTGGTTACACGCTTATTGCATTTTGATGCTTTGTAGGTGTTTTGGTACTAGTTGGAAGTCCAAAAAGTAGGGGAAAGCTAGAGTTAAAAAATTAGCAGTTATGCAGAAAATAGAGCATAACAGGGGAAAAATCAGTCTCAGTTACAATGATCACAATACGTACCATGATGGCAACGTATCCTATCGCAATTATGATAATTCTAATTTTTTTATATGTTGTAGCTTTAGAGATCCCTTTCTAACCCTTCTAATTCTTTTATATACCGCAATGAGGGCACTTCAACTCTTTAAGTTGGGGGTGTTGTTGGGGTTACACGTGTGTTTTGGCATTGTAATCTAAAGTCTCACCCCAAGCATAGAGATTGCTGCATTTCTTTTGCTTGATTTTTGACGAGCCTTTCTTGATGATGGATTGAGTGAAAACATTCTTAAGGGAAATTATCATGCTTAGGATTTGATCCATAGAGACAGGGGACGTCTAAGTACCTGTAGCATTGGAGTTATGGGAACACTCTTATAACAGTGGTGAAGTCTGAGTAGCCATATGGTTTTCCCTCATGAGACCTGAAATGTGAGATGATTGCTTTGTTTGGGGCCATCAATAGAAAACTTTGCATGGTCTGAATACAAATCAAACACCCCTCTCCATCCAAAAAATTTTTAAAAAAAAGGAACGAACGGGAATAATTTTGTAACAATTCTTTACCTCTTTTTGTGACTCCAAAGTCCTAAGTTCGTAGTACATAGTAAATACCTCCTTTTGTCTCTAGTAGGAAATGCAATTGAGCCACCTTGAAAATTTTGCATGTCATGTGCATTTAGCATAGTTGTTTAACTCTCATGCTTACTTTTATAATCTAGAACTTACCCCGTTAGTCTCTCAAGGCTTATTGTGATTATGCTTGGTCGGTGAAATGATCTTAGGTATTCTTTGTGAACATAGGAACCCACTTTATCCTAAACAGCCTACCCGTTCATACTTCAAGCCTTTCTTCGACAAACATATTACAAGACTTGAACCATTTGAAGTTCACCCCTCTTTTGAACTCTACCCTCCTTTAACTTGAAAATGCAACTTGAGGCCAAAAAACTAAGTTAGGGGTGGTAAGTTTTGGAAAAGGTGACCTTGGGCCATGGTAGTGTAAGTGGATGATTAAAAGCTAAACATAGTGAGTGAGTGAAAAAGTGAAAAAAAGTATCATCAAAAGAAGTAAAAACATGATTTCACAAAAAAAATACACGAAAATGAAATGCTTTCAAAATAAATGGGTGAATCAAGGTAGTGAAAGTAGGCATGTGTGATGTTGGAAACAAATGAAGCGGACCATGGTCCAAAATTTGATTGAATAATGTGATGTAGATGATCAAAGAGGGTGTAGTCACTTTATTCTCAAATGATACCATACCCTTTCCTCGAGCCTATATTCCAAGCTTGAAAAAGTCCTTCGAGATCACCAATAAGGTGTATTCATAGTAGCTACAATTGAAAATAAAGGCAATCATATGGTATGATACTCATTCGCATTAAGATATTCTTTGTGAGAGTGAGTGTTTGCACTCAATTCCTTTGTTGTATGATAGATAATTTGGTGTGTGGGATTTTTTTTTTGTAAGGAGGCATGTAGACTAATTGAGGTGGGTGAAATTGTCATCTTCCAAAAATGGGTCAAAGGAGTATAGATGAGTCACTATCAATTGAGAGTCACTTCTACAGAGTTAGTAATTGTTGCATTGTTGTTCTTTAAAGTCTTTTGTGCCTTTGAGATTGTGCTTCATGTATAGGGGAGATGCGAGAATAACTTTACCTATGCTTGAGAGCTACTTGTTGGTGTTAATCAAGTTCAAAGTTATTATAATCATTTGCTCGTATAAATAGGCTTAAAATTGCATAGTGTCATTGAGCATGAAGTAGTGTTGCTTGAGGATAAGCAAAGGTTTAAGTTAGGGTGTTGATAAGTGGTAAATTTACCACTCACTAACATCAAAATTAGCTCATACTACGATGGTTAAATTGTGTTAATGAGGAAAATTTGTCATTTGAATGCACTAATTCCTATATTTTGCAGGTTCATGGGTAAATAGAATAAAACAAGTGAAGTAAGCTAAAAAAGGAACAAAAAAGGTAAAGTAGTGAAAGAGCTGTAAAATGGAGAGCTGGAATCAAACTCAGTTACTGCTATTGCAGTATGAGGGCCGTGATTGCGGCTACTCAAAGCCTAGTCATTTCATGGTAATCACAATAAGATTTAAATCGATCACAGTAGCCGCGATCGTAGCCAAGTAAAGGCTATCATGATGGAGTGGAAAATAGCCCAGGGGAAGACTTGAAATTTCCCACAGCTGGCTCCAATTCTGAGAAGGCAAAACCCTTTCACTTGAGAATCATCTTCCAACCACTTTTGAAGCTCATAGAGAGATAAAATTTCCAATTAGTGAGAGAAAAAAATATTATTAAATCTTTCAAAAAGATATTGCTATTTGTAATTTGAAGTTGAAATTTTTGATTACTCTCTTACTTTTTTTTCTATAGAGGAAATGATTGTCAATTTGGGTAATTCTGTTTTCCTTACTTTCACGAGTAGCTAAATATTTAACTTGGGATTATGTTTGAATAGGGTGCAAATGTGTGTGGGTTTTTATTTTTAAATTAAATTTCTTAGTTGATGATGTGGGTTTTACTAATACTTAATTGCAAAATAGAAATTATGGGTGAAAGCCCTGATTTTCCTAAATTTCATCTTAGCCTTGAAAGAGGGACGTGGGTGACAAGTATTAGTGAACAATGAATTAGATTAGACTATTCATTTACATTGTCTAAGAATAAGAATGGATCGTGAATTTGCTATGGTCTTGGGTATCTTTCTAGAAATATAGATGCCTAATTGAGGTTTTGGGTTGATTTGTTTGACACTCCTTTGTGGTATTTGAGAGTCCATGTATGATGTTTTTGGTGTTTGGTTGAAAAACTTACTCCAAATCCTCACACCTAACCTACCCACATATTCCTTGACTAGAATTTGATTGTGACTCTCATGTATCCATGCACTTTTTTCCCCTAGAAAAATATAATCCCAAGACTATTCTCCTATTGAAATATTGTCTACGATTGTTGCTTTAAATTGGTAATTTAATTGAATTTTGTCTAAACAACCTTCCCAACCATACCCCCCATTTTAAATTTTGTATTTCTTTATGTTTACATTATGGGTAAATACTTAGTTTCTCCCAACATGCATAAGACTCGAATAATAGTTACACTCTTTGTGGATTTGACCGCAACTCAAGTTGGGTTATTATTTATACAACGATCATCCTACACCAAAACAATGGTATAGGTGAGAATGATCAACCATCACACTATTTGGGCTCGTGGGAATGTGTATTGAGGCAATAGTGATAAATCTTGATGGTTATGTTGGTAATGGTGAGGATTTTTTTACAAAACAAACCTTACCCAGGGCTCTAACCTACTGTGGTGGTTAGAGGTTGAGTCGCGCACTCACAAGACTTATCATAAATAAAATAAAAAAAATACAAGGAAGGGGAAATAGACCTTACCTCCGATCCTATGGTAGTTCAAAGTCAACTAGCCTACTAAGGCTGGTCGACTTATCCTCTATTCTATAAATGAAACCTTAATCTAAGAACTTAGAAAAGAGGACTACTCTAGTAGAATATAATCTAGGAAAACATAAATAAGGAAGACTATCCTCTTACAAAGCAAGAAGAAAATCGAAACAAAACTAAGCCACTTCATAAAAGATATAAGAAAAGGATAATAATGTAGATAAAGATGAGATGAAGATCAAGAGAGAACATGCGCAGTCAAATCAAAAGAAGAAATTATAGAGGTTTCTTTATTCTTCTCAATTTCCTTATTGTAAAATTCAGAATGCCCAACTTATCAAGCCTGAAGTATCCTCTAGCTTCCTTCAGGATTTGTTGGATATTAAAGTAGTGCTGAACATTATCTTAAGTATGGATGGTTTTAGAGAGCATATCAGCCACAAAATTCACCTCTCTATAAGTGTGTCGATATGTGAAACTCTAAAAAATGATCAATGAGATCTTTGAGACTATTAGGACATTGTTGAAGATTCCATAGAGGGTCGACATGTTGTTTAATCCATTTTACAATGAATTCTGAATCAACTTCTAGAATAACATATCGAAAATCATTATTCAACCACCAAGAAAGACCCCAGATAGCAGCTTCAAGCTCTGCTTAGTTGATAGTTCGATGACCTAGTGGATTAGCATATCCATAAATAAGATTACCATGATGATCTCTAACAACAACAGCTCCTATTCTTCCCAAATTAGATAACACACTACCATCAGAATTGATTTTTACAATATTAGGAGGGGGTTTATTCTAGTAAACAACCTAATGTTTAGCTTCATGACTACATTTTTCTATAAACTATACAAAGTGGATCCAACCAGCCAACCACTTAATATAAGGGAATACAGTAGAAGGAAGATGAGAAATATATTTATAAATTAGAAATCTAACTCAAGCAACATTCGACCTTTGACCTCCTTATTTAATCGCACATCTGTTCTTCCAAAGATTCCAACAAATGAAAATGGGAATTGCTTGTAGAATCAACCTCTGAACGTTATTATCATGTTAAGGTAGCCAACATTTCATTAATAAATTACTCAATTCTAAGGTATTGTGAGCAACACCCATAGAATCCAAAAAATAATGCAAAATATTCCTTGCAAAGTTCCCACTAACAAAGATATGCTAAATAGTATCTGGTCGAGGATTATAAAAACAATGACAACTAAAAGGATAGTGACCAAATAAGCTGAGTTTCTTATAAGTGGGTAATTTTCCTCTTAAAGCTCTCCATAAAAAAGGAACATTTAAAGGGAATGTTTTTATACCAAGTAAACTTATTAGTCATAGTAGTAGTTTTGTTCTTCCTTATAAACACCCATGCTAAAGAACAAGTGAATCTATCATTAGAATTGAGATTCTAATAGGATTGATCAGTTGTACCCTCTTGAAATTGAAACTGGAAGTTTAGAATGAGTTGTACAAGCTAAGGAATAGCTATTGTATTAGGTCTTTGAATGTTCCACTCGCCATCATTTAAAAAATAAACAACTTTGACATTGTTTGATCTAATGTTATCAACTCTAAAATTATGAAGAGGTCCAATACCAAGCCAATTATCCCACCAAAAACATGTACCAGATTTCAACTTTCATTGAATGTGATTTTTAGCTCTTTGTTTGTTTCTCATCATGTGTTTCCACATTAAAGATTGCTTGGTATGCCACTTAATCACCACCAGGTTTGCTCTTTGAAAATATTTAACTCTTAAGAAGTTACCTCAAAAGTATTTTTAGTTCTAAACACCCATCATTATTTGTATGATAAAGAAACACAAACATCCCCAACCTGTCCAACACCTATACCCCCTTTCTCTTAAGTATAGCGGAGGATTTTCTAGGAGGACCAATGATATTTCTTTTTATTCTCTTTCCATCCCTAAAAGAAATTTGCAAATAAACTCACCACCTCTTTGGAGTAGTTTTAGAAGGTATTGATGTCGAAAGAATGTGAATAGGCAGTGATTGAAAGACATGCTTAATCAAAATAACTCTGCCTCCATAATTGAGAATCTTAGATTTCCAACCTATTTTCCTAGAAACAACTTTAGAAACCATACTAGAATAATAAATAATTCTCTACCTCCCAATATAAATAGGAAATCCGAGGTAGGTGATAGGACTTTGCTTTTATTTGAAACCAGTTTCCCTCTTGATTCTATTAAGAGTAAATTAAAACGCATTCTCAAGATTCATGAAATGACTCTTTTTAGTGTTGATAAGCTAACCCAAAGCATGTTCATAATCTTCAAGAAACTTCACAATTAATTTCAAAGACTTGTTTCTTCCTGGAGTGAAAATAATAATGTCATTAGCAAAACTGATATGATTTATTTAAGGAGAATTCACTTATATATAGAATCAATAATACCGAGGATGTGCATGCAGGTTGTTTAATAATCTTAATAAAACTTCATTTCTAAGAATTAATAAAGTTGGAGAAAGAGGATCCCCTTGCTTGAGACCCCTTGTAGATTTAAGTAAACCATGTTTAGATCCATTAACAATCATAGAATACAAATTATTTGACATGGTTCTTAAAATCATATCGATAATAATCTCTCCAAAACCAAATCTTTTGAGACCTAGACAAATAAAGAACGAAGAAACCCTGTCATAAGCCTTTGCCATGTCCAATTTAACAACCATATTACCACAAATAATTGTCTTTTTAATACCATGAATAGTTTATTGAGCTAGCATGATGTTCTCAGAAATGTTTCCACCACTAACAAAACCTGACTAATTGGGGGAAATAAGATAAGGTAATATAGGAGCAAGTCTGAGACAAATGAGTCTAGAAATGATTTTAGTGGTGAAGTTACTAAGGCTAATGGGCCTGAATTCAGACAGTTTATTTGGATGATCTATTTTTTGGAGTAAGAAAAAAAAAGCATATGAAAAATACTTGGGTATAACATGCCCATAAAAGAAATAAATCACCACCCACAGTAGATCATTACATATAACATGCCAACATAACTAAAAATATTTCCCATTCATACCATCAGGTCCAGCTATAGAATGTGGACTCATAGAGAATACAACACTTTTCAACTCATCCATAGTAGGAATAGCTTGTAGAATATCATTCTGATGATCAGTAATGAGATTAGGAATACAACTCAGAGCTTTATTATTAATAACCTCCTCTTTACTAGTAAAAATATGCTGAAAATAATTGCATGAAGCCTCAGTAATTTTTGTATCTCCTTGAATCTAATGTCTCTCCACAGTCTTGATTTTGTGAAATAATAATATTCTTCTCCTACTTCTAATCGAGCCATGGAAATACCTTGTGTTTGCATCACCATTTTTGAACTAGTGGAGCTGAGTTTTTTGCTTGAGCACAACTTCCTCCACTTTAAGATTCTAATATAATCCATATTCAGACAATGAATATGTTGTCTTCTTGGTTCAGTGTTTGATAAAATCAAGTCTTCTTTAGAACTTTTAAATTTTTCTTCATATTCTTGCACCTTAGCATAAATGTCCCCAAACATTCTTTTGGACCATTAACTTAAGGAGGAGGCTTATATCTTCATTTTTTGGTGAAATAACCACATAGGATCACCAACATAGGGTCTTGTCCAGCATTTCTCATTAGTCTAAAAAAATGAGGGATTATCCACCCAATAAAGTAAAAACTTGAAATATTTGATGTTGTTGTCAAGTCTCTCATTCATTTCTAATAAAAGAGGGAAATAATCAGATCACAGAGAAGTTAAATGAGTGCTAGGAGTATGAGACATTTTATCAAAGCCAAGCATCAAAAACCATGGCTCTAGCCTCTTCTAAATCCTGAAATCAATACCCCTTAAATTAGACCATGTAAAACTTTGTCCATGAAAACCAATATCTGTGAGCCTACAAGCTTCTGTTACACCATTAAAATCAAATTTATTTTTCATATCATAAGGAATGCCCCTAGCTTTTGATTTGGACTTGTAATGACATTAAAATCTCCCACAACATACCAAGGCATATTATCTGATGAAAGTAGCAACATCATATCCCATAAATCTCTTCTAAAGTTTTATTTGCATTTAGCATACACAAATGTTATCACATAAGGCTAAGATAACTCCACATGATTGATCACACAAGTAATCTATTGATCATCAACCACAATAATCTCACAATCAAGCTCTTGTGCCCAAGAGATCCAAATTTTTCTATTGGGATTACAAGTAGCTTTATCTATTTTAAGTTGTCTTTTGGCATTTTGAATATGAGAATTATCAAAAAAAGGTTCCAGAGTTGCTATAAGAGAAAGATGATGAATAAGTATGAGATTTTAAAGTCTTTCCAAAACACATTGGGTGTAAATACTCTAGAATTCCAAATAAGCTTATTGATCATTGGAATTATTTTGAGAATAGGATCAAGTGATTAATTTTTCAATATTATCAGATACACTATTACAGATTTCTTTGATTTTTGTTTGGATTTATGTTGAGTACCTCTAGGAGACAGACTTTGTTTCTTTGTAACCTGATTAATCTCATTTTCAAAATTGTCATGTTCACCAGGTCCAAAATCCTTGAGGAATTCCTATGCAGTATCACTATGAGTTTTTCTTGTTCATCAATATAATCTTTTCCATCATCCACTTCATATTCAGAGTGAATAACTATATCATCTTCTTAAGCTAATGGTGTAACATTAAACGAAGAGGAGGTATTATTGGTAATTAAGTTATAGGTAATGTTGGGGTTAATAAGAGTTAATCAGAAGGTTTATCATATAAATAAAGACCTTCTTGAGCATGTTCCTCCTAGTCATTACTCATCTTTTGATTCTCATTAGTCCCTCTTTTTTACGATTACCTGTATGTTTTTTCTGTATATCTTTTCTTATTTTTTGATTTAAAGAAATACTAAATAATAACTATAATCAGCTTCACCTATATTATCTTTTTGAACAAGTTCTGCATTCTGAACATTCACCTTTCTACCCAAAACTTTATTAATTAATCCAGAAAGAACCTCTAAAGTGGCATTCAATTCAGCACCTTGTTCTTTTGGTATAATGGTAGCAGGAGTATTGGAGTTTAACCACTCCACCCTTGGTTACCCTTTCCTGTATGTTAGTAATATTCTCTTGACAATCATTCTTACCCCTATTAACTTCAACAATAGTTCCAACAAAAATAATAAAAATTACTATAGTGGGTTTTATGGATCCTTGAGTCAATACCTAGGCCTCATTTTGGAGCATTATCAACATCGACAATTTGGGTCCTTTTTTGGATATTTCCTGCATACATATATTTTGAAGTAACATTTGTTTCATTATTTTTTTCCATCTCCTTCGCAACTTTATTATTCAATTTTTTTCTTGTGTGATTGATTCCATTATTCATGGAATTTTGTCACTTGGGATCAATATCTGTAATAGTATTTTTTGGGCTTGGGATTGTTGATTCTGGACTCCAAAATTAACATTAAAATCTGTGGGAAGTTTGCTAATAAATTTAGAAGTCATACCTACCTATAGATGATGTTGCTCCTACTGGTTTACTGCAGAATTCTTTGGAGCTGATCTTGGTTGAAAACCTTAAAGTTGATTACCTGTTTAATCCTGCTATTGCTTTTGTTGATTTACTGTAGCTTTTTTTTAATCATGTTAATCTTGTTGATTTACTGCATAATTCTTTGAAGGTGATCTTGGTCTAAATATTTGCTTTGATTAGTTGTACTTCTTTGATTTTGCTGATTTTTGTGTTACTGCACCTACTGATGTTGATTTTGTTGCACCTGTTTCTGTTGTTGTTGTTGTATTATCTATTGTTGTTGTATTATCTATTGTTATTTCTGATATGCTTGTTGTTGTAGTTTCTATTATACCTAGGTAAAGGTGTCATGCAATTGATTATGCTATTAATGATATGACTAATAATGATGATTATATATATTATGAATGGTTAAATTCGGGTATTGATTATACTATGATATGTTTAATTTCAGGTATTGATTATATTATGATATGTTTAATTTCAGTTATTGATTATATTATGACCGGTTCAATTCTAGATATTACCTATGTATATATATTACTAATTTGAATCTAGGTATTTACTATGACATGATGAAATGATAAAGTAAGGTGTAATTGGTAAGAAATGGCTAATGTATAAATGGTGCTTAGTGGACAATTGGTGACTAATTGATAATTTCTGAAATATGGGATAATGTTAGGGAATTGCAAGGTGATGGCATAGTGACAAATTACAAAAATGGTGGGACGATGTTTAAATGATAATGATGGATAGTTGTAAATGATGCATACTTAGACTATTCTTCTCTTTAGTGTACTCTCCAGCCGTATCGGAGGCTGTGATGAGTTCTGTACTTTATGCACCAATTGGTATATGGGAGCGAATTTATTACTTATGCTTTCTTGTTTTTGATTATGTAGATTATGTCATCATAATTATTATGGTTTATACACTATTTATGTACAGTAATGTTAGAACTGACTCAGCTTCAATTCTGTACCTTGACCTATTCTATCTTGCACTTTATCATTCTTATATCATGATTTAGCTCAGTCGGTCAATGATTCCTATGAGTACCTATTGTTTTTGTACTCATACTATACTTTTGTACCTTTTTGGTGTAGATCTATGAACTAGTTGACGTCGTTGATCATTGTTCGTGCGGTGATTGATTTCTAGAGATAGGGTGAGCTCTTGGAGTTTGAGTCGCCCATTTTCCTCTATCTTTATGTTCAATCTTTTATTTTGAGGAAGATGTATTGACTATTCCTGAAACTTGGGTTGTATTTTATTATTAGTAGATGCTCTTGTACTAGCTATACCACGTCATAGGATTGGTATCTTGTATGGATTGGTTTTATCTCTTTAGAACCTTTGTTTATTTCTAAATTGTGCTCCTTTATTTTTCCTATGTTGCACATTTCCTATTTAATTAACCAATTATGTTAGCCTTGGGTTACAATTTGGCTTACCTACTGTCAGGATTTAGTAAGTCACATCATAACTCATAAATTAGGTTGTGACACAAGGCTTTCTATGACAAATGTTATCATGACCATTAAGTTTTGGGCCGTGACAAGTAGCTACACATGTTGGCATAGATATTAGCTTACAAGACAATCCCAACTGAGATACTTAATAAGCAGACACATAAAATAAGTGGAGCCTGGATCAAATAATATAGAATACACTTATGTCACAACAAAATTGTATTTTTAATGACAATATTTGAGGCCTCAACCACTGTCCTACCAATAAAAGCATATAGATTACCCTGCCCACCTTCGGACAAGGTACCTACCTAACCACCTGCTCTGCTTACCTGATTCCTCCATGAGAACCTTGGCGAATACCCTATAACCCTAGGTAAACCCTTAGCTAGGGGCGATATAGACGTATTAGGCAGAAAACTCTGTGTAGAAGGCTTAATCATCCTACACGTGAGGCACTTTTTGAGAAAAATAGCCCATAACACCATAAATCAAAGAATACCCCGATACCCTAAATAACTAGAAGGTATGACATACCCAAAATGGTCTCTTCGGCTTTAGACCCTCATTAAATACACCTCAACAACATCTACTTCCCTAGATGCTAAAGTAATTAATCCAAGATGACTCCATCTAAAATCTATAGTGTAGTATGAAAAGGCCTACAAGAATGGACTTGCCACTGATATGGTTGCTACTATAGATATTTACTCTGGAAACCTCAAACCTTGAATTGTAAACCATTATATCTCCCACTATTACTACCCTGATGATAAGGTCTCTTCCCGCTGCCCCTATGGTCCTCACGATATATCTCTTCTACAGTGTATGAATTGTTAGCAATGTTAATAAATAATCTACCTAAATATTAAGGATCAAATCTTTCAACCCTCTAACAAAGCATCACGCTCTCTTGTGCGTTGTAGGTAAAAATATGGTGGTATGCCTAGTTAACTCGTGAAATCTAGCCTTGTACTCAAGCACTAACATAAAACCTTATAGTAACCCTACGAACTTATTTCGTAAGTTCTTACCCATGTTCTGATGAATATACTTATCTAAGAAGACCTCAGAGAACTGATCCTATATTATAGAAAGATATCCAACTAGTTTGGAATCAAGATATCCCAATACCACTACTTCGACACTCTATCAAACTTAAATGAGGTGTAATCCATATTAGCTGGCAACAAAATTATGTAGTCTCTCCTCAAAGATGGTAAGAAACTCAAATGCATCCTCTACTAGGGTTCTAGCAAACCTCGATGGAACCAATATAAGAAACTGACCCAATATTTTTTACTACTCAGAAGTCATGGATGGTGTCGAACCACCGATGCTGGTAGGACCTATACTCTAGGATCTAAAGCTAAAGGCTTGTTGCACCTAGTACACACACAAGTGTACTTAGTCTCCGAAGTAGTAAAATAGCCTATAAAAGCCAAGTATCGATCTTGCAGGGACTTGTGCTCAGCATGATTTACTTCTAGTATTACTATAAAGATTAAATAAGTGCAAGATTTACAAATAACATTTATATTGAAAACATAAATTAACCGTAAACAATGTGATTATATAAAGTGCTTGAACAATAATGGGGGAAATCCAGGGTCAAGGAACTACAAACAATCTTACCTAGCTATACACTTTTTTGGATTAGTTATTTATCTTGTTTCTTGATTACAGAGGTTGATAACATAATTAGGGAATGATCATCCTCTAACCACCCATCTAACATATACCCACAACTACAATGTCAAGTGGAGATGTGAGATCTAAGTTAAAAGCATTTATATTTCATTTCTTCTATGAACCAAATGAGGCAAATTAGATATATTTTATCCTAACAATAAATATTTAATACCTCTCCATGTAAGATCCTACTCCATATATCCTATGTTCTAATATATTGTTCCTACTTCTGGGATCACAACAGAAATATAGATTTATACTAAGGGTCACAAATCAATAGAATAGTAATAACAAGGATAAATGAACAACCAATAATGATAATAAACATAAATCAACTCAAATATAAGATGAATTAATCATGTTCTTAGCCTCATCCCTAGATAAGGGTGTTTCACTAATGTTCGTACAATGAATCACAATGAAGAAATTCATCTATAAGAACTAAAATTAAACTAAAGGAAAGATTAATAACCCTAATTACAGCCTCCTCGCATGTATTTCATGTCCCAAAGGTAAATTAAGGTGTTTACAATAAGTACCAACTGTCCTTTTTATAGATAGAAGCCCATATCCTACTTTAAACAGTTGGACAAATCACGCTCTTTTATTGTGTGGCAAGGGTGTGGCACGTCCTCTAGCTAATGACCTTAGGTGGATTTATTCACCTCAGTGTCATTATCTACGCATGTTTAGCCTATTTTGAGGACTTCTTGTGTTCATAATGAGTTGATATTCATATAATTGAGCATCTTAGTGTTAAAGTACTTATTATGATGTTTTAGGTTTTTCCATAATAAGTTTGGAATGAAAATAAACACTTAGAGTTTATATTAGAAAACTAGTATTACTAGCTTGAGCTAGGTGTTGTTCTATTTGATCTTATTGGATTCTATTGTGTTTAAGCACTAATTTATGGTATTTTATGATATAGGAAGCCTTTTTATATGTTAAAAACAATGATGGGAACCAAAAAAAGCTGAATTTGTAGTGGAAATACAACCACAAAGTGAGGAACTCAAAGCAAAATAGATGGAGCAAACATGGACAAAATCTAGAAATTCTGAGCGCAAGGGTGTGCCACACCCTATTGCCTTAAAAATATGGGTGTTCCATTACCTTATACACAAAAAATGGCACAAAAAAATAATCCTCTGTGTTAAGGGTGTTACATGCCCTTATCGCTCCAATGCAAGAGCGTGACACACCCAAGATTTTAAAAGGGCTATGACTTCCATCTACAAATAGGACACTTAGGACTTTTTCTAAACACCTTGGAATACCTTTGGGACTTGAAATACACTTGGGGAGGCTGAAATTATGGTTCTTAATCTTTCCTTTAGTTTTATTTAGGTTTTCATACATGAATTTCTTCATTGCTATTCGTTGTAAGACCATGAGTGACTAAATACCCTCATCTAGGGTTGTGGCCAAGAACATGATTACTTAAGGTAATGCTTCTATAAGGTAAAAAATCTTGATGATCATTCACAACTGCACTTATTTTATGAAGTTGAAGCAATGCAGTTGAAGTGGTGTCCTATAGTTTTAAGATATAGATATTTTTTTGCCCTATTTGTCCATCTCCATAGTCCAATATCATAGGCTTCTTGGCGTTTTAGTTATATTATTATACTTGTCCAAATCTTTCCATATGTTTAATAAATTATTAACATATTCCCAAACTTTTAAACTACATAAATATACATCTTTAGCACCTGACCAAACACTTCACTAGTTTAAGGGAAACAATCATCTTTATGAGAGCTATAAGCTTCAATGCTTCATAGTCATACCATATGGTGAATCTAATATCTGCACAAAATAGTTAAGATATAATTTTCCAGGTACCCTTTTAATGGTCTCAAAAGAGTGATGGAAAATTAGAAAAGGCTTGCTGTATATATTAATTTACTGAAATGTAAGCCTCAAGTAAAGTATGAAATCCATTTGGCTTTGACTAATTAAGAGCATCCTCATTTCCAATTAAAATATTATCATGTCTCTGTATTAATCTTGAAGTGTCATAAAGGGTCTACATTAACTTCATAGTCAATACCAATATATAAATATGAGACTACGTATAATAGATCATTATGGTTCGGCCTTTCCCCGGATGCCCCATATAGCAGGAGCTTTAGTGTATAGGGCTGACCCCTTTTTAAGCATAAAAGAATGGGTATTTGTAAGTTTTATGTCTAGTCATGACAATTATCTCAAGCACACCATGAGATGAAGACCACTGCCTAAGCCCAACATCTACAACACAATAAAGATAAACATTGGAACACAACCCAAGCCTAGTAATAAGGAGAATAGATAACTTAAATAGAAACAAAGAGTCAACAAAAACAACCAACCCACACTTATCCACAAAAGCCTCTAAAACCAAGATACCAAATTAGGTCAAGAAATTCCCCCAACCATAATAGAAGAAAGTTGAAAATCTCAAAAATCTAAAAAGAAACCTAATGAAATGGTAAATCTCTTCAGATGATGGAGGCTCACCACTTCACAACAACTCAATGAATATTTGTACCACCTAATACTGCACAAGAGTAACAAAATAACCCTAGGAACCTACTTTATGAAATGATGCAGCGTCCAAGGATGATAAGTGGAATAAGCATTTGCATGTCACATAGGAAAAATGATAACATAATGCCCTGTACAAAATCAGTTAAACCACATGCACATATTTAAATGTATATATATAAGATGTAGGGATAGGGCAAATTCCCATAAATATAATAGTTTAAAATCATTAACCCAGGAATGTATAGCTCTATGTGTCCTAAGAAAACCCACAGGCTATATGGGTTCAACTCTCCCTACTGCAAGGGCACCAATGTAGGTTAGCCGCACAAATTGAGGAATTTTGAGGGAGTTCTAGAGACTCCAAGGCTCCAACCATCCTATAATATAAAATGTGTGAACTATGCATAAGGTCATAAAGACTCCCACGCTGGAAAATGTGGTTTCCAATATTGGTACCTTTGATACATATACCTTCAGGGTGAGCTACACAACCCCCTTTATGCCTAAATTAGAATTTTGGTACATAATTCAACCGTTAACCTGGGAGTCATTTATTAAGTCATTTACCATTTGGTATCATCATACCAATTGTGCTTGCAAGTGTAATGACCCTATAAGTCATTTTTCATATTTCTACTTATTTCTTTTGTTACGACTTTCCCATAGCTCCCCCAAGTCTCTTATGACTTGATGGGACTGATAGTTTGGTTACATTGGTAATTTTAGCAGTTTCCCCAAGTTAGTTTTAAAAATGGTAATTTAGGTGTGGGACCCACATTTTATTGAAAGGACCTTAGATTGAAAATACAACTTTTCCATTGCATCAGGAATGTTGAATTTTATGTGTTTACATAGTTCATTTGAAAAATTTAGATTCTGAATAAATCTTGAGGCGTTGTTGGAAACTTGGAAAGTTTTCCAAGTTTTTTTGTGGTTGGTGCATTGCGATAACACAAGGGCCACTGTAATCTCCCTATTGCACTTGCACAAGGTGTATAGAGATTTTCCTATCATAATTGCAATTATTGGATTGCGATAACAAGATCTCCATAACTAGTATGGGTATAAAATGACCCTATTAACCACGTTTCGGTCATTTTCTCTTCATCCTAGAGAGCTAAGAACCCTAAAAGGGTGTGATCAAAATTGAGTCTTTGGGGTGACTTAGGAGCTTGATTAACATCTTTTATCATGATTATAATCTGAACTAATATAAGATTTCATCAATTTCTTAGTGAATTTTCTTAGTTCTTGACCTAAAACCCCAAATAGCTTGAGGGTCCAATTCTAGACCAAAGTTCACTTGGTTTTTACCCATTTCTTGAGGGTTATGATTCCTTATTCACGCATAAGCATTGGGTTGACCTCAAAAATGTGATTTGTATAAATAGGACCCACTGGGTTTTTTTGGTGCATTTTTGACCCGAAGCACAATGATGCAATATAGGTATCATTATTTTTTGTATTGATGAGTAGATTATGATTTTGATAGATTGATGGCATTTTGGGATTATGAAATAAAGATGAGTAATTAGTGAATAATGTAAGGATTTGCAGTTTAGCTTTGAGGATAGCTTTTGTTTACTCTTCTTCATAAGATGATGCATGTTATATATTATCTGTGAATGTGAATATTAAGTTTGATTATGGGTAGACTGACTTAGCATTGAATCTTGATGTTTGGGGAATAGATGAGGATTTTGACCCATACGTTAAAATGCTTAATACGCTTTTTAAATCCTCTTGCATTCTCCTTAGCTTGAGCTAATTTGTAGCATGGATATGATATAATGGTAGGTTTGGGATGTGATTTTAGAATTGGAAGTATGGTTAGTATATTTATCCTTATTAGGGCTATTATTGTGATCTGGAAACGTTGATTTAGGCAGAGTTGACTTAAATGCCTATGTTTGTAGACGAAGTTCCTATATTAGGATTGGTTATGAATTACTTGACATCTAGAAGTTGAACTAGATGCCTTAGCCTAGTTTAGGGGTATATATTACTAAATATAAACATTGAGGATTAGAAGTGGATACCTTAAACCCACCTTAGGATAAGACTTGTGTTAGCCCTTGTGAACTTAGATATGGATGTTAGTCCTAATTGAGACTATTGAGCCTTTAGAATAAGTTAACTTCATGGATTAGTAAATTGTGATGACTTTATTTGGATTATGATTAATGGCCTATAGAGATGATATTCCTGTTAGATATGATATTGGGCCTTTATAAATGTAATCTCCTCTTAGACATGATAATTATCCTATAAAGGTGACATTCCTCATAGTTATGAGTTATCCTTTATAGACGCATTATGCCTCATAGATGTGAGATGCTTATTAATGTATTATGCCTACTAAATATAAGATGCCTCCTATATGTAAGATAATTATCTGTATGCCTTATGGCTTATAGGGATATTATGCCTCATAAATACTCTATTGCTTATTTAAAATGATTTTATTTATAAATATGATTTTGATGTGGGTTCCGGATATGTATGTAGGACAAAGACCATGATTATGATGTTATAATTATTTCAGACACATTATTGGGCCCAAGGTCGTGGTATAATATGAGTACACCATCCGAGAAGTGTCTATCCTTGCGAAGGATATGATTGTAGTTTATTGATATATTGATGCTTATGGTTCAATTATATTAATATTGGTGATGACATAAATAGATTTGATACATTCATGGTCATTGCATTGATGATTGATATGATTCTGGTTATATTATAATATTATTATTGTTGTTACTAACTAAGTGATAAAGCCCACTTTCTACCTTAAAATGGATTTCTTCATAATAATAAATGCATGTTGTAATGAATAAATTATATGTAAAAGAGCTTAATAATGATGATTTGAAGACTTGACCATGATAAGTTTCGTTCTATGATTTGATACTACTAATTTTTTTGATGGTGAGAGATTCTAACTAGTTCTATATTTTTATAATGATTTAGTCCTGAAGTTCACTTCGGGCAACAAATTTACGTATTTATGCCCCTTTAGCCACGACTAGAGTTCGTTCACCCATTATTTCTAGATATATATCTCTCAAGTATGGGATGGACGAAGATACTAGATTAATGATATAATTTCTGGGTAAAACCCGATGATAGTAATAATATTCATGTTATGTATATATGTCGATTAATAAGCTATTGATGATGAATGATGAACTATAGAAATGTACTTAATCTTGCTTTTCTTTCATGATTATTTACTTTATCCCTCATGGGGCTTGTCTTTACTTTAGCCCTCATGGGGCTCACTCTCTATTATTAACATTTATTGGATATTACGATTATATGATGATACCCGGTGAGGTTGAAGAATATTATGATGATGTGATGATACCCGGCAAGGTAGAAGGATGATTATATTTATGTTCCTATGTGCATATCTATCAATTTGAGCTCTGCTAGCTGTAGATATAATAAATAAATATATATACTCGACAAGGATGGAGGATGATTATGATGAGGATGATGATGAAGATGATGGTTATGAGGATGATGATGGTTTTCATGATGATGATGTTTGTGGGATTGTGAATTATGTTGCATTCATTCTTGCATGTGCATCGCCTATCACCATTATTCACCTATATCTATCAGCTTGTATAGGAGGGTTGTATATATATGGGTGATAACTATGCCTCGTGGTGTGTTATATGTTGATTATCCCTTTGATATTAGGTCGGTAGGGCATGTTATAGGCTTGATTAGGTATTTGGTTATCTGGACGAGTTGGTTACATGTTTTGTTATTGACATTATCATTATCATTATTATGGATAGTTTATGAAAGATTGGTCATTAATTTAGTATAAAAACTTGAGGTATGATTTTGACATCTTTTATCTTATGATTATATTACTATGCATGACCATCTAATGAATTGATATATAAATTATAACCCTGAGTATTCTTAAACTAGCTCCTACTATGGTTAAGAGGTCTTAAATAACAAGTTTATGATATAGGTTGTACTTCGAGTAGACCTTGGTTATATACTTATATATATATATATATATTCATACTAGCTATATGTAGCTATGGTATTACCGTATATCCCTCCTTCCCTGCATTTACCCAGATTCTGTACTCATTTCTTGGCCTTGTATACTTATATGTATCTTCTTTTCTCTCTTACTTGTATATTGTCCATTGATATATGGTATAGTGTTGAGATTCCTAAGTATGGATGGAATAGGATAGTGCATTCTTACCACTTCTTAGCCTTAGTATGTTAGTCTCTTGGACATGAATATGATAGTTTATCCTTATTAACTCATTGGTTGTCTTATGTGGTTGCTAGACATTTGGGTATAGTTTTCCATTATATTTATATGTTATATATATCTGCTTTATCTTTGGAACTCAGTTGGTAGTTGCCTACTAAGTACCATTCATTTGGTACTCATACTACACTTCGGCAGTCTACAAATCATAGTACGCGTTGTTGCCGTTGATGTATGTGTCGGGCGGAGCAGCCATGGTTCAGAAACTTAAAGTGAGCTCTTGACATTCCTAGTTTTACTTACCTCCCTTTCACATACTAAACTATTCTCTTTGTTGTATTTGCAGATAAGTTGTATCAGTATATTCATTTGTATTTCAATTTAGTTTCTTGTTATATAGAAGCTATTGTATTGATACAACAAAGTCTTAAGAGTATATTATGTAATTGATTTTATATTTGAGATATTCTACATTCTTTCCTTTATCCATTTGAGTAGTCCATTACTAGTATTTCTAAAGTACAGGTTTGTCTTGCCTACTGGTGGGTTATAGTAGGTGCAATCATGAACTGAGAAATTGGATCGTGATAACAAGCTAATTCAATCATGTCATTCCAATCCACTTAACTAATTTGACTCCTAAGATCCATTTTAAAAATCCCAAACTATGGAAACCAAGGCCTTTCAAATCCTTTTTTATCCATTTAGCCTTTAAATGTAAGGCAATGTTCCAAAACAAGTTAAATCATGCATATATCCAAGTTCCAAAACCAAATTACAAAGTGGGTTGAGGTTAATGCCAATTCGAAACCAAAAATCCATAAATATGGGTGAAGAATATCCCCCATTCTAACCATTTTAACCTTGCACCCATTTATCCCTAAAAATCATCATTCAAAGCATATTTAAAACATTTAAACCATGCGAAATATAATTCGAGTAATAATCATCAAGAGTCCTCAATCCAATACCAACCCCAACTATTAAACCAACATGATCAAGGATCAATATATGCCATTATATAAAATTTAAGTTTAGGAAGGAGAGACATTCCTAGAACACCAAAGAATTTGGAGTGAAATCACGAAATCATAAATTAGAGCCTAGATTTTTAATCCCTAGAAAACCCTAGTTTTCTCTTGCTTTGGGGAGTTTAAGAGGAATGAAGTAAATTTGATTTTGTTAATTGACGGAAAATAGGCTATTTAAGGTGTTTTTAGTCGTGGGATAGTAGTTGGATGGGAGTAAAGGACAAAATTTCCCCACTTAAAATGTTTAGGAAAACTGGGCCCAATTACTATGAATCAGGTCACGACTCGTGAGGTCTGACCATAAGTCATTACCTAGCCTTATGACCTCAGGGTCAAAAGCCTGCGAACACACTGTTATGACCATGGTTCACTCACCATAACTCATTAACTGGCCTAAAAACTTGTGATGAGGAGTCGTGATCAAAGCAGAAACTTAGAGCATCTTCACTGTTAAGACAACTTGTCCCACCATATGACCCGTGATGGTTGTTGGTCACTCAGCACCTGAGTCGTAGTCATGACAATTTTGTCAACACTCCAAAAATTTGAGAGTCAAAAACCTAGGGTATTACATTACCCTCCCTTAGGATCATTCATCCCCAAAGGAGAAGTTAGGGTACCCTTAGCACGATAATAGTGAGAATACATCTAGAATCAAGAACAAATTCCAAAAGCGATAAAGAAGAAAGGAATTCATACCTTAAGCATTTTCATCCAAGCCTGAAAACAAGAATAGGTATTTGTCCTTCATGTCTTCTTTATCTTCCCGTTTAGCTTCTTCTACCTTTTGGTTTCTCCAAAGCATTTTTATAGAAGCTACATCCTTGGTCCTTAACCTATGAACCTGCCTATCCAATATCTTCATTGGGACTTTCTAATAAGACTAAGATTCTGAGACACCAACATTCTCCACAGGAATAATCAAACAACGATCACCCATACATATTTTCAACATCGACACATAGAAAACAAGGTGAATAGATGCCAAGCTCATAGGCAAATCCAACTTATAAGCAACATTCTTAACTGTCTTCAAATCTAATATGGGCTAATATAGCGGGGAATAAGCTTCCCTTCTTTCCAAACCTCATGACTCCTTTCATAGTAGACACTTTCAAGAACACCCAATCACTAACCTCAAACTCCAACTACATTCGCCTCACATCCACATAAGACTTTTAGCAATTTTAGGCTGTCTTATGTCTTTTTCTAATCACCTTTACCTTTTTTATGGCTTGGTGAACCAAGTTAGAACCAAACAACCTAGTCTCACCAATCTTAAACCACCCAATAGGAGACCTATACATCCTACTAAACAGAGCCTCAATAGGATCCATCTGAATACTCGAGTGATAAATATTATTATATAAAAACTATATAGGTATATGATCAACTTAACTACCTATAAAATCAACCACACAGGCCCTTAGCATATCCTCTAAGGTCTAAATAGTCCACTCTGCTTGTCCATCCATTTGAGGGCGGAAAGTAGTGCTAAGGTTCACCCGAGTACCCAAACCTTTATGAAATGAATGCTAAAAGTGAGAAGAAAATTACAAACCATAGTCTAAAAAATGGACACAAGCTCTCCATAAAACTTTACAATGTCCTGAATAAACAACTTCACATAATCTTCTCCAGATTAGCTAGTCCTCACAGGAAAGAAGTTAGCAGACTTAGTCATCCTATCCACAATGAACTAAATCAAATCATACCTATAGCGATACTATAGAAGACCCATAGTGGAATCTATGTTAATCATCTCCAAGTTCAACATAGGAAACTCTATCTCTTAAGACATGCCACTAGGCCTCAAGTGATCTACCTTTACTTGCTGATAAACCATACACTTAGCCACAAAATTTTCCATATCTCTCTTCATATTGTTCCACCAGTAGATCTACTTCAAGTCATGGTACATCGTAGTTGAACTTGGATAAATTGTATATCTGGACTCATGATCCTCAATCAAAATCCTTTCTCGCAGCCTATCAACATCAGGAACACACAACTTACCTTTGATACAACAAGATAATATCTCCCCCAATATTGAATGTCATAACTTTTTGCTAACCCACGTCACCCTTAGTCTGCATTAGTATGAGATCCAAGGACAACTTCTCTTGCACCTCAACACCAAGAGATGATATAACCACATCTTGAACAATCATTCTCCATCTTAAAAGTCCAAAAGATGAACTCCTAAGTTATCCAACCAATGAATGTCCTTTGCTAGTCCTCTATTCTCCTCATCTGCACGAGATAAGCTCCCCATGGACAACGTACTATGAGCGTCAGCAGCAACATTAGCTTTACCTGGATGGTAGTACAAACTTATATCATAATCCTTAAGTAACTCGAGCCACCACCTTTGGCTAAGATTCAACTCCTTTTGAGTGAACACATACTGCAAACTTTTATGATCTGAATAGATATCCACATACACCCAAAACAAATAATAGCGCCAAATCTGTAAAGCTTTAACCACAACCAGCAACTCAAAGTCGTGAGTCAGATAGTTCCTCCCCTGAACCTTAAGTTTCCTGGAAGCATAAGACACAACCTTATTATGATGCATTAAGATACAACCTAGTCCTACACAGGATGTGTCACAATATACAACAAACCCCTTAGTACCCTCGAGCAGGGTCAAAATTAGAGCAGAAGTCAACTTATCCTCCAAATTCTAAAAAATACCTTTACACTAATCAGACCATAAGAACTTTTTCTTTTTCTAAGTCAACGTTGTCAATGGAGCAGCAATAGAAGAAAAAATTTCCACAAACCTCCTGTAATAACCAACCAATCCCAAGAAGCTCCTAATATCGGCTAGAGTCATAGATCTTGGCCACCTCTTAACTGGCTTGACTTTCTGTGGATCCACCTTGATCCCTTTAGTAGAAACAACATTCCTAAGAATGGTTATAACACTAAACCAAAATTCATACTTAAAAAATTTTACATACAACTTTTTGTCCTTAACAATTTGCAATATGATTTGGAGGTGATTGGCATTATCCTCCTCACTCTTAGAGTACACCAAGATATCATTAATGAAGACTATAACAAACAGA
This sequence comes from Capsicum annuum, assembly GCF_002878395.1. Classification (NCBI taxonomy): domain Eukaryota; kingdom Viridiplantae; phylum Streptophyta; class Magnoliopsida; order Solanales; family Solanaceae; genus Capsicum; species Capsicum annuum. Next base: position 160,461,754 of record NC_061119.1, read on the forward strand.
TCTAGAAACTGCATAAACAGCCAATTCATAAGATCCATAAATGCAATCGGCGTATTATTCAACCCAAATAATATTACCACGAACTCATAATGGCCATACCGGGTGTGGAAAAATAGTCTTGGGAATATTCCGCCCTAATTTTTAGATGATGATATCTCAAACGGAGATCAATCTTAGAGAAACACCTAGCACCTTCAAGTTAGTCAAAACCATCATCAATCCTAGGAACAAGGTGCTTATTCTTCACTATTATCAAATTCAATTGCTGATAATCTATACATATCTAAAGAGACCCATTTTTCTTTCACACGAAAAACATAGGAGTACCCCACGGTGACATACTAATACAGATGAAACCCTTATCAATGAGATCCTTTAACTTCTCCTTTAGCTCCTTTAACTCTGGCGGAGCTATTCTATAGGGAGGAATTGAAATAGGACGCGTATCCTGTAGAAGATCATTCCTCAATTCTTTTTCTTTGTCCAGAGGAATTTTAGAAAGATCATCAAGAAACACTTCAGGAAACTCATTAACCACAAGATAGATTGCAAAAAGGACCCTCAGATTTAGAATCCCTAACTAAATGATATATATACTCCCTTTGGAAATGAACTTTTGAGCTCTAAGATAGGAAATAAACCTTCTTTTGGGTACTAAGGAACTTCTCTTCACAGTAATTACCAGTTTATTAGGAAATTGGAAGCTAACCTTTTGTTTCCTACAATCCAGAGATGCATAGCACGAATGATGCTGATCCATCCCTAAGATCACATCAAAATCTACCATGCTCTACATCAAATCCATCAATGTCTCCCTATGAATGATGGACACCGCACAACCTCAATAGATTTTCCTAGCAATTATAGAATATGCCATCAAAATTGAAACAAGGAAGGGGTTGGAGTAGGTAGAACCTGGATCAAGAAAACAATAACTATCATGGAGGAGAGCTATGATATACCAATAATAAAATCAGGAGATACCTTAGACTCCTAGTGAGTAGCAAGTGAATAGAGATTATTCCATCCAATATCCATACCAGAAGTCGCACCCTTTGGTGCAGGAGCCAAAGAAGTGGTGATCAGGACCTTATTAGCTCTAATGGAAACTTTAGGTGCAGGACAATTTCTCTGCATATGTCTAGGCTGACCATAGATGAAGAAAAAGTTCCTCCCTACATCATAATAACCACGGTGAAGTTGTACAAAAAATCTATGAGGAGGAGATAACAGGGTTAACTAAGATCCACTAGCCTAAGATTAGGCACCTTGTGCCTTAGGACCACTACTAGTCTAAAAATGATGGTCACCAAATGAATTAGGATAAGGAGAACTTGTCGAAGAATATGACCTATAATTTCCCAAATTCTTATACTTGGTCCACTGCCTACCATCTTTCCCATTATTCTGTTGATTCATACCCTTCTTTGTATACTTAAACTTCTTATTCTACCTCTTTCCCATATTTTCCTACCTCTTCTTTTCATCATCTACCTGCTCCATATAAAACACAAGTCTGGAGATATCTATATCATTGTTCAATAATACAACCTTACACTCAAATACCAAGTCACGGGTCAAACTAGAGGCAAACTTCCTTATCTTTGATCTCATAGTAGATACCAACTAAGGTAAATAATGAAACAACTGCTAAAATTTTAATGCATATCCTTTCACACATATCTTACATTGCTTCAAATTCACAAATTCCTTTGCCTTAGCTTCCCTCAGCTCCTGGGTAAAAAAATTAATCAAAGAAGGCATCTAAAAACTTATCCCACACTGCCAACTCAACATTATCACCTTTCAACTATTCCTACTCCTTATACCAATAATAATCTATATCTTCCAGCTGATACACAGAAAATTCTACACCCCCTAAATTGGTAGAATGCATCACTCCAAAAAATTTCACCATATCATCTACAAACCCTTAAAGATCCACCCCAACCTTAGATCCTATAAAGTTTGGGGGATTAAACATCATAAACTGTCAAACCCAAGTGACCTCGAAGGAAGAAGCAACAAAATAACCATGATCCAACTAGTAAGACTAAGATGCTACTAATTGAGTAAGCAAGTTAATAGAATGATGAAACTTTGCATTAGAGATATCTCCTTGAGGCAACTAGGAATGAGTATCATCATCCTAGGGAGATCGAGGAAGACTAGTAGGTACCATTGGAACTCTATATAGGTCAGCATAATTAGGAGAAGGAACCCTAGACTGGGTTTGCACTCCATAAGCAAGGTAATTTCCCTCCGTATTGTCGTTGGGTAGGATAGAGGGCCCAATAGAGTTTCTATAAACATTGGATCTTAAGGGAGGCATGATCTAAAATATGTGGAAGCCAGGAGTTAGGGAAGTTTCATAACACTAAACTCTCACTACAAAAAAATCATGTTTAGCAACAGACCGATAACATTGCTAATCAACATATATCCGTCGCTAAAGCAATTTAGAGATGGATCAATGACTGAATATGTTTCGTGGCTATATTGCGCGTTGCTAACCATTTAGCAATGGAAAAAATAAAATTTGTTGCCAATTTTGTAACATCATAGAGATGACCTATATCCATTGCAATTTTGTAGCAACGAATATATTCGTTGTTATATTTTTAAATGTCCTTACTAATTTCATGTGGTATTTCGTCATTTTGATTATTTCGCGATCAAATATTTCATTGCTAGTCCATCACTAAAAATTTTATTATTTAGTCCCCAATTTTTTAAAATTTTTAAAATATCCAACATTCACATAAAAGAACCCACATATATAAATAACAAAATCTTCTTAAAATATCCAACATTCATACAAAAGAACCAACATATATAGATACCAAAATCAAACATCCACAATACCAAACATAGCGTGCAACATCTAAACACATAATTATGTCCAAAACATCCATAGTACCAAACATCAACCAGCTATCCTTAAATTCATGAGAAGCTAAAGATGAAGTATTTCCACAAGAAACACAAAGAGTTTGCCCGTAGTAGCCTTTTACTTCAGATCCAAGACCAAATACTCTTTGCTTTTTTCTTCTCTGGCAGCTTGGTAATATGCTTCAATTTGATCAATATCAGATTCTGATAATGTTTTTTCTCATAATATTTCTTCAAATCTTTCCTGTAATAGAGGAAGTGAAATTATAACGGATTGTACTTAAAAATGATTAGATGCCAAAAACTACTTTAAACTAAAAAAATAAGAATTAAGTAAACTACTACATTAAGATTTAGTCTTACATGGATGATTGAGGAACGTTCATCAACAAAATATTTTCCATCATGACCAGATGTGTATGCAATAACATGGGAGAGAACATTCAATATTTCAAGGGGGTGTAAAATTTCACATACAGACAATAATCCTTGTGTTAGTCAAACTCTCTTTACATAAGAAAAGTGTATTAAAGAAATTATATATTTGAATATTTGTAGCTAATTATAGAAGTTTAGAAGTTGTAGTTCATATTTTACTAGGACAGTTGAAACCAGATGAAATTATTGATAGTTGAATGATCATATGTACTCCAATATTATAACAGCTGGCCATAATGGGAATAAAAGAAATAAGCAAGTTGTAGATGATCATTGTAAAGGGTGTGAAATTTTATCTGTAGGGTAGATAATACAGAGGATTCATATGTGACATAATACAATGCCATATAAGACATGAATTTACCACGTAGGATGCCACAAAGAATATATATGTCTACGCAGAGGTGGAACCAAGATTTATGGGTTTTATATATACTTAATCTTTTTTTCATGCTTTGCCAATTGAAATATCCTTAACGTGTTATATGTACACCACAGATTAAAAACTTCATGGGCGTATCAAACAGGAAACGAACAACTAAACAAGACTATATCCTTCAAAGCTCTTACATATATGAGAAAATTGATACTAACATTTAGCAACTTTATCTAAAACGGCATGACTATTTTCTGATACATATACTATGGTCTCCTGTATGTTCAATTCATATTTAAAAGTATTGTCTGGTTGTAATCCAAATAAGTTGATAGTTAAGTGGGATATTTCCAACTACACTAAGCATAATTAACAATTTCTTTAATGACGATCAGTTAATACTAAAGTTTCATTAAGTGAAAATAAGTAAATATGGTGGTGTTCATCTAAAAATTAAGATTCATTATTGTTATTCTTTAACAGAAACTGAAGGACCCAAAAATATGTCAATAATGATATTTTAGGGTTGAAGAGAAATTAAGTGGTAAATTTTTAGATAAACACAATTTTGAAATAAATGAAAAATGTCACAGTGCAGGTAGCAAGATATAGACTTGTATGCACCTGGTAAATCGGCTTAAGGTCTACTGTAAATTTCACTACAGTGAGAGAACCATCCTCGCCTCTCGTAGCCAACACAGCTCTAGAGTCCCCAATATTAATTACCAATAACAAGATTCTTACCCTGCCAAAAAACAAAATAAAAGAGTTCATATTTAGAATAAAATGGTAGAAAAACTAGCTAGCTTCAACTTGCTGAATATTACATTGCATTTGTATTTAATCTTCTTCCACATATATACACATACAACATAGACGTCAGAAAATAAAGTATTTGTTCATATAACTGTGTACTTATCCATGATAGGAACGGGAAGTAGATAGCCATAATATAACTATCTATAAAGAGTATGCAATATCCAAGCCTCTCATAACATCATTCATCATTAAAATTCTTCCACAGATATACACTTGCAACATAAAATTCAGAAATTAAAGCATTTGTCCAACTTACAAACAATATTTCCAATTTACTGAATTTGCTTATATGAGATCATTCCCACCCTTCATTCATTTGCAATGAAATAAAGCAAATATAATACAGTGAAGTTTCACAACTATATTAAAAAAAGTGCTAAAAATAACTTGGCGGGGTTAGAGAAAGATTTTCTGTTTAACAGATCCAAACATGACTTTTTCAGTAGCAACTTAGAGAAGATAATGCCAAACACTTACAAAATTAGTAAGTTGGAGTTTGTAAAGGAGTATATGATCGACACTTCAGATATCCCACTAACCAACCCAGGAATCCTTGCAATCAACACATCCTTGGAGAATTAGTTCTTATGTACTCTCAGCAAATATCAACATATGAACAACTTGATGGTAGTCTCCATCTCTGTGAACTACCCCTCTAGGTTTAGAGAAGCAATTTTTTTCTCTAGTTTTCTCAAATCTAGAATTTTAATCTCATTAATAATACTCAATTACTAGAAATAATCCAAAATAAAGTCCGTAAATAACTTTTGAATTCAAAACAAGAAATCCAAGCAGATATGGAAATTTTCTTATACTACACTGAGACAACTAAGAGGGAAAATATGGTACATGCTATTGTCCACCGATTAACCATAAAGACATATAATATCAATAGTAGTAAGGAAAACCTAAGTGAAAGAGCTCAAACAACCCTAAACCTACCATTAACAAGTGACTTCCAACATAGAAATTAAGAAATTAAAAGAGGAAAAATAACTCACATTACGAGATTTAGAATAGTAACTCTAATTTAGATTTAAAATTGAGCGATTGACTCCATTTTTTATTGATATTGAGCAATTCTCTTTTCTCAATGGAGAGAAAAAGGAAAGGAGAGTTTGTTTTTAAAGAGAGGCAGATGATACTATGTTTTAGAAATAAAGTGAAATAAAAGACTTTGCCCTAATAATTAGTTGGTAAGGTGATGGATTCAACAATGGATTTACAATTCGTTGCTAATTATTTATTAAAACTATAAATAATATATTTTTTTAAAATGATAAAATAATTTAAGTGACAATAATTTTGTTGCTATTTTTATCTCCACCATTTCAAAATAAATTCCAACCTTTTATGTTGCTAATTTTTTCAACAAAATAAAGGCGCCAATATTTACCACCAAAATATAGCAAAAAATTTTATTTTTTGGCACTAATCCATCATTAATTAGGCTACTAATTTTAATTTCATTTATTTAGCGACAAAAGTTCTATTTTATTGCAATTCCATCGTTAATCAGCGACAAAAATGTCCTTGTTGCTAAAAATTCGTTGCTAAACGCAGTTTTTTTATAGTTTCTATAGATCAAAATAGAACAAAATAAAGGGAAATATTCCTAAATTCCTTTTAGCCTTCTCCTTATAAGTATGGCATACTACACACCCATCAAAAGAATTCTACTCAACACAAATTTGTAGACACCCAATGACCCTAAAATGTGCTCTAATACCAGTTTTGTCATGTCCTAAACTATGGCCTAGTCGTGAAAAATATATCAAGCTCACCATTAGTAAGAAACCACCCTGTTAGCCTAACATAAAGATTACAATAAAGATAAATAGTGGAAGACAACCCACACCTAGTAATAAAGAGAATAGATAAATCAAATAAAATTAAGAGTCAACACAAAAAACCAACCCATACTTGTCCAAAAAATCCTCTCAAACCAAGATACCACGTTAGGTCGGGACATGCCCTTAACCATGACAGGAAAAAACTGACAATCTCCAATTTATGAAAAGAAACTTAATAAAATGGTAAAGTTTTTTAGATGTTGGAGGCTCACCCCTCAATTATGGGAGCAAGTAAAGCGTTATCTAAATGGCGCCATTGTCGGAGAGTGAAGTGTATATTTTTCTTGTGTGGTGTTATTATTTCTTAGGAGTATCCGGAGTGTCACACTTTATTTTCCTTATTGTTTTTAATCTTTTGTAAGTAATTCTAGCATAAATGGACCTATGAGTGAAGGAACTAATCTTATGGAACCATTCAATGATACTTGGAGAGAGAACAACTTAAATGATAGAGGTCATATGAGTGAACACCATATCCTACCTCATTATGGGGTGAGATATTCCATATGACTAGTACCATGCTTCATGTGTTACAAATAAAAGGGTTATACGGAGTTCAAACACATGAAGACCCATATGTACTCTTAAGGAACTTTTTGGTGGTGTGCATACCATTTAACATTCTATACACTACTCAAGAGGCTTTTCGTCTTTATCTATTGTCGTTCTTACTAATGGGTGAAGCACTGTTGTGGTTGCGCTCTCTTTCTACGACTTCAATCACTTCATAGAGTAAACTCACAACTATTTTCTTAGACCAATACTCCCATCCCTCCAAGGTCTATCAACCAATAGATGAAATTATGAATTTTAGACAAAGGAGCGGGGAACTACTTCATGATATATGGGAGAGATTTCATCGAAATTTAGCCCAATGCCTAAACCATGAGATTTTAGGGAAGAAACTTCTTCAAATATTCTATCGGTCACTTGAGCCTTTGAACCAAATGGTGGTAAACAATGTGATAGAAGGGTCTTTATTAAACTTATATTTCAATGCAGCCAAAAGAATGTTGAGAGTGGTAACTAATAAAAATCAAGAAGAATGGCATACCCAGGATTACAACGTCTCTAATAGATCTTCACTCAATCCCATGGTTAGCATTGAAAAATAAAAGTGTGCCGAAAAGCATGAGGAAACCTTGGAAAAGATATTGAATCAACTTGAGCTCCTAACCAAGTATGTCATGGGTACTCCACCAAAAGCCCATGGCAAGGATGATAAAGAAATTTGGTATTTAGTAAACCCCTCGGAGGGTTCCCACACACCCTACCATAGCCAAGGTGGGAATCAAAGTTGGATATATTAGGTTGGTAGTCGAGTTTAGAGAGAAAGAGAGCATGAAGATTTCTATTCAATGCCTCATCATGATCAGGATTCTAACAAAAAGTCAAGTTACATTGACGTCGACAGAGGTGGAACGGAGGATCTCCTGGCAAAAATTTTAAATAAAGTTGAGATGATGGACAAAATGGTTCATGAATTAAAAGATGGCTTTATTTTAATCTATAAAATAGTGGTCTCCCATTCTGTCTTTATTAAACAATTGAAAGATCAAATAGGTCTAATTGGCGCACGTCTAGATGCTAAATCTAAAGTGAAATCCACTAGTGCCACAATTGCCAACCTCCAAAAAAATAATTGAATTATGGAGATGCATGAAGAGGGTAAAAAGATAAAGAAAGAGCACATGATAGATGACTTAGGCAGAAAAATGCCCACCACCTGATTAAAAAAAAGGTTGTCCCAAAGTCTAATCGACAAAGAGAAGAAAGAGGTGACAAGCATTGTTGGACAGATAATTGATAAAGGAGAGTTTGATAAGTGGGGTCCTGTGGACCCTCCTTATTAAATTAATACATGCCAACGGCGTGCCACGGCGATAACTAAGGTGTTGTGTGGAAGGCAACCAACAAATTCCATTATGATGGCTTGTATTCTTTTTATTATATTTTTATAGTTTTGATGATTAGTTTTAAAATATGAATAAATCATGCATGTGTGACACTATCGAGAGCTTTTCATAAGATTAAAAAGATAGAAGTGTGCATAATTTAAGGTGAAAGCGTATCAAAGAAGTAATAAGCTTCAAGTGAGAAGAAAAGCTAAACAGGGGAAAAGTAGGGGAGCAGGCATACCTTTGATTATCACAACCATGGTCCCAAGGCGCGATCGTAGTTACCCGTCTATCTGCGATCATGGTCAGCCAGCTGCATGGGAATAGAAGCTAGTTGATTCATCGACTACCTCCCTAATTTTCTCACACTCTTTCTCAAGCTCTTGTATGTAGGAATGGTCTAATCTCAAGATAATTGGTGATGGTGCAAAATCTAAAAAGAATTGTGGCCTTTGATGAAGTTTCAGGGAGCACCCTTATCTCTTTGTTAGCTTTGATTATTCATGAAGTAGGGAAACTGAAACTTTTTGGGTTGGTGGTGTTTCCATATTCATTTTATTTGGGCTTGTATTATTAATATTGCTACACACTTTTCTATTTTCTTGGAAAATTCTTATCCTGATCCTTATTTGGGTTGTAATATTTGGGTACTCGAATGGTGTTCACATTTGTATGGATTAACTATTTTGTTCTTAGTTGGCTATTTTTGCCTAAATTTCATTAGATGAGCTTTGCTTTTGTGATTGGACTTCAAATCATAGGTGCAGGGGAACTCTGATTACCCGTGGCATCATGAGTTTAGAATGCAAAGGAAGTCTGAATAACTGTAGCATTGCTAATTTTGGGTTTTATTAAGATCCATTGGTGAAGTCTGAGTAACCATATGGTGGTTTGCCCATACTATTAACTTCAACGAGAAATGATAAATTGGATGGTTTCCACGATTAGCAAATTATATGTGGTGAAGATCCAAAACAAAACAAACCCCCTCCATCCAAAAATTTCAAAATATTCAAAGGCATGGACATTAGCAACTTTTTGATAAAAATTTTCCCTCTTCCTATGACTCCGAAAGTTGACTTTGGAAAAACATCTTTTTCTCAAGCGAGGAGAACAATTCACTCCCCCTTGATGACATTCATATGCCTTATGTGTGAGCTTAATTATCTATATCTCATGTATACCTGTACCATCTAGAACTTTCCCTGTTAGTCTTTTAAAGCTAATTTTTGACTGTTCTTGGTTGGCAAAATGATCATAGTCTATCTTATGATTTTGGAAGTCCACTTTAGCCTAAGAGCCTACCAATACATAAGAGTTACCCCTAGTCACCCTCTTGAAGCCTTTGGACCTTTCTTTGGCAAACGTATTGCAAGTCGTAATCTATCCATTTATTTTCTCTTGAACCATATCCTCCTTTAATTTGGGAATACAAATTGATGCTAAAATCCTAAGTTGGGGGTTGGTGGAAAGATAAAGAGGTATCATTGTGCCACAAAGTCTTAAGAAGGTTCCTAAAATCTTAAGAAAGTGGAGCTTTTTGGATTTGAATAAAGAAATGATCCCATAAAGGAAAGGAAGGATTTATCTATATGAATATAAAAAAAGAGAAAAAAAAAGTGGGATATCCAAGAAAAAGCAAAAGTATGTAAAGCATCAAAAGAAAGAGAAGTGGCCTAATAAGCAAAAAGTGATAAGAATTTGATGTAGAAGTTCAAGGTGGGTATAACCTTATTGTCCAAATTTGTTATCCTACCCTACCCTAAACCTACATTACAATCTCAAAAATCCCTTTGTGATTTTCATTCATGTGTAGTCATTGTAGTGGTGATTGAAAATAGGGGAAAGACTAAGACATGATACTTGTTAGCATGGAGAATTTCTTTAGAGAGTGAGTGGTTTTACTTAAAATTCCTTATTGCATGATTTTTAATTGGGACTGTTAATTTTACCTTTCTGGTGAGGAGGTAATGTTAGGTGTATTTATGCATTCTAGTATCCTTATTATAGTCTTTTTAGCCTTGTTTTGAGGATTATTCTATGCTATAATGGTAGATAATGAGATAAATTTATATCAAGGTATTAAAGCATGTGTTTATGATTTTAAGAGTGAGTTTCAAAAAAGTTTGTACCTAAAAGATTCATTTAGAGTTCAACCCAAAAAACTAGTGCTACTAGCTTAAGCTAGGGGCTTGTCTATTTGATTTCGGTGGATTCTATTGTGCCTAAAGTGTTCCAAATGGTTTTTATGTGTATTTATATGTGAAAAAACTTGTTGATAGTGCTCAAGGTTCAATTATATCAAGCCAAGGGTCAAAACAATGAGTTAAAGATCAAAGTTAAATTATCCTATGCATAGCTCGTATTTCTAGTTCGTTGTTTTGGATGTTTTGTTGTTTTGAGCTTTAAATTTTTATGTTTAATGTTATATTATGCTTTTTTAACGGATTATTATGATATATCAAGGATATACAAGCTTCAAATCAAGTGGGAACAACTCAAAAAGGCTCGGAATGGCTCAATGAAGGTACAATATGCAGATTGACACACTTTTGGACCCCTATAATGTCTTGGGAGCGTCCGAATTTTAGGGGTGTCCAATGGACGTGTGAAAAATACCAATGGATTCATAAGATGTCCAAAATATCTACCAAAAGGCGCGTGGAAGTCCTAAAGGCAATTATCGTGTGACGCACGTTCATTTTCGTGTTCCCTTGCATTAGAAAAAATTTTAACGACAACCTCTAGAGAGTGCATGTGCTAAGCATGTGATGCACTCTATATTCCATATAAATAGAGCATTCGATGTATTCTCCACTCCACACCTAGGCGTTTTAAAGCTAATTCGACTTCTATTGGGACTTGGGTTGCTCCAATGTTATAAATACATGTTGTATCACATTTTTACATACTTTTGGACATCTTGAAAGATTGAGTAGGCTACCACAACTTATTTTTAGGGTTTATATCTCTTTAATTTAGTTTATTTAATGGTTTGTATCATCATCCAAGGGATTGGATGATGAATATGTCCATTAAAAGCTAAAACTCCCTTTACGGGATTAAGGCCAAGATCATGACTACTTTCGTTTTAAATTACATTTGTTGATTTTCTTATCATCATTGGTTGTTTGTTTATTCTTGTTTTAACTATTTTAAGGATTAGCTACCCTTAGAATACATTAATTGTCAACCTTGTGATATCGAAAGAGGGAATAGGGCAATAGAACATGGGAATAAGAAAGGTAAGGTTCATAGTCTTTTATAAAATAAGGATTTTGAATTAGCATCTAGGATAGGGATGTACCTAGAAGCCTTACCTGAATCACATGTAGGATGATCTTTGTAAAGAATTTAAGTGTACTATTACATCCTCACTCAATGATGTAGTTGTAAGGTTCAACTTAGATAAATGATTAGAGGTTAGGATACCATAATCATGTAATTAACCCTACGAATCAACAACTAAGATAATCACTTTAATGAATGAAGTTCAATAACGTAGTATGATTGTTCGTAAGCCTTAACCCTGGGCTTCTATTCAGCGATTGTCCAAAGTCACTATTTTCCCGCATTTGTTTAGTTTATTTTTTAGTTTACATTCTAAAACTCTATTTTCTACTTTCCTCAATTGTTTAAACTAGAATTAGGTTGGTGGTGAACGTAAGTCCTTTAGAGATCAATACTTTGGCTTCCTTGAAGCCACTTTATTACTTGTTAAGACCACGTACACCTGTGTGTGCGCTTGGGTGTTGTCATGTTTTTGGCGCCGTTGTCGGGGACTTGTAATTAGGCAACTATCTTATTTTTAGTTTTTATCTATTGAGTTGTAAATAGTTTTTATTTTTTTAGTCTTTTTTTATTTTCTTTTATTTCTCTTTTTATCATACTTCTTGATATGTCAGCCTGGGATAGATGGTTTTCAAGTGATGACAATTCTTGTTGTTTTTGTGGGGGATCATACTAAGTGGCTTATTGTCTCAATTTTGATGGAAGTGTGTGGATGGGACCTTCACAATATAATCCGGATACAGTTCTATCTGTGGTGCAGTTTTGTTTGTGGTTAAAATGGCCATACTTCAACTAAGTGTGTTGTCAATCCCGATTCAAAATTGGTTGTGGGATATGCTAAAAGAAAAAATTATATAAATTACTACAATTGAATGGGGCTGAATCAGTCACAAATTTAATCATGGACCAACCAGTAGCAGTTTCAATAGCAACAACTAAACATGTAGGCCAAACCCAAACAAGTAAAATAGAAGAGATGCTGAAATAAATTTTAGCATCTCAAGTACTGTTAATGGCAGACATGAAGAACTATTGGGAGACTGAATAGCAATTGGATAATAAGCTGGAGGTAGATGCAGAGTTGACTTCTCAACCTATTGTAGATGAAGTTTTAGATAATTTGAGGAAGTCTAAGTACTCGAAAACTAAAATTATTGAACAGGTTAGGGAGATAGCACTACCACTATGTCTACAGCGGCTAAGCAAAGAAATATATGAGGACGATATTAGCCAAGATGAGGAGCAAACACAAGAATCGCAGTCACTTAATTTTCATCTTTCTTTTGATACTGAAATTGAGAAGGTGAATAAAAGTTAGGGTGTCGAAGATAGTGTAAATTTTGATGTGGGATTGGTTGGGCCTCACTCAAAGCACTTTTCTACATTATGTTTAGATGATGTGCTATCTGTGGAATCATTTAAAATAGTAGAAGAGTGTGAAGATGAGGAACAAGAATTCTATATTCTTGATTTTAGACTTAATAAGCAACATAAAAACACACCTCACTTTAAGGCCGAGTAGTTTACCCTGCATATTCTATTACTCAATTCCTTAATATTTGTACCACCTCTATATGATCAAGGCAAAAAGATGGATGCTAAGTTGGGGGTGAAATTTATATCCTTAAGGTGGAGGAAAAAGTTAGCTGGGTCGTGCCGCAATACTAAATTAGGTGTTTCTTGGAAGGCAACCCAAGCTAAGGTATGTTTTGTTTTTAGTTTTTAATTTTTTTTACTTCACGCAGTTTTTATTTTTGGTTGAGTCACAAGTTAATAGGAAGTCTGACTGTATAAACTTGATCTTAAAGCATGACAAAGAATAAGTGTGGGCTCCCATGGATCTTCTTTATGTGAAGATGCTACTATCTAGACCTAGAGGCCTTAGGGAGTATTTCTATCTTTTTACTTTTAAAATCACTTTGGGGACAAGGTATATTTTTAAGTGTGGGTAGGGAAATTCCAAATTTTTGGCTCAATTTAAAAATTTATAGGTTAGGAATAAGTGAGATATTCTTGTTAGTACTATTTTTGATTGCATAGTGCAAGTATTTTGTTGATAAAAGCATGTTGAATTTTATGAAGTACTCTTTTTTTTAGACTCTTAGGCTCATGTTTATGACTCTTGTATTTGTTAGCTTAAATTTGAATTTATGCTATTGTTTGGTTGGGAGACTATGATGATCCTATTGAGTTGATCATGTGCCATGTACGTGTGAGATTTTTGTATATTCCTTATTGCATGTCATGTCTATAACTTTCCCGGTGTGTATGTGAAGCGAAATAAAGAATGTGGGTTTAGGAAATGATTTAGGCATTTCTTTGATAGTCTTGTTTTATACCTTTTATTTGTCCTACCCTTGTACATAATCTTAGTTAACCCCATTGAGCCTTTAGCTTTTTCTTTGGAAACCTCATAAGTAGCCTAATCCACTTCTTTGATAGACCATAACTTGATCCAAAAAAAGAGCTCCTAAGTGCTTTAATGGAAAAATTGAATTGAGTAAGGAGTTTGAGAAATTGAAGAAGAAAAAGGTGAAATTGATGCCCCAAGGTAATAGTTATTGGTGTCTAATTGATGTGTGGTGTTGTGATATAATTTTTGTTGAAATTATTTTCATGAATGTGGAAAAAGAGAAAAATTAATTCTTTTGGTAGTAAACTATATTTCCACCAAGTGTTTGTGAAAATGCTTAAAAGAGATGGGGTAAAAAAATAGATATGGGAGGATACAAAAGTGTAATTTGGTTACAATGTAGTGTATTAAAGCTCTTAGAGAGGTTAATCATGATTCTTGGCCAAAATAGTTCCTACCCATCCCTTAGCCTACATTATAACAAAGAAAATTCGTAATTGATCCTTAAATTTATGTTCCGATATTAGTGGAGCATTACACTAAGGGAAATCCTATGGATCGCTGTGTGTAACTTGTGAATTCTTTGTGAGAGTGAGCGTAATTTAATTCTTATACCCATCATGTTATAAATTGTTTAATTGTGAGTTATTATGGGTAACTCTCTTGTTGTGAGGGTCACATGTTTGATGAATGTGGATGATTTGTATGATGTCTTTGATTGAGAAATATGCATAAGTTTGCCACTAGGTGAGCCAATTCTTGATTTTAGGATATTTTAAAAGTAGTGTTCATGAGCTTTCAATTGTGTAAATAACATGCTTAGCATAGTAACTTGCATTCCATGTAGTCATGAAGTACTAGATTGAGTTTCTTGCATTTAGTAAAAGTATAGAGTCTCCTTAGATGATGAGGATGATAGTTAAGAGTTTTTCAAAGACGAACAAGGCTTTAAGTGTGGGGTGGTAATGTTGTGACACTAAAATTTACGTTCCGATATTAAAATTTACATTTTGATATTAACCTTTTTAGCCTTGTTTTGAGGACGATTCTATGATATAGTGGTGGATAAAGAGATAAATGTATATTAAAGTGTTAAATCATTTGTTTATGATTTTAAGTGTGAGTTTCAAACAACTTTGTACCTAAAAGATTCATTTAGAGTTCAACCCGGAAAACTAGTTTTACTAGCTTGAGCTATGTGCTTGTCTAATTGATACTGGTGGATTATATTGTTTTTAAAGTTATACAAATGTTTTTATGTGTATTTATATGTGAAAAAACTTGTTGATAGTGGGCAAGCGTTAATTGGATCAAGCCAAGGGTTAAAACAATGAGTTAAAGATCAAAGTGAAATTAGCCTATGCTTAACTCATGTTTCTAGTTCGGCGTCTTGGATGTTGTGTTCTTTTAATATTTAAATTGTTTTTTAATGTTATAGGATTCTTGTTTAATGTATTATAATGATATATCAGGATATACAAGCTTCAAATCAAGTGGGAACAACTAAAAAGGCTCGAAATGGCTCAACGAAGGCATAATACATAGAGTGACGCACTTTTGGACCTCTAGAGTGTCTTAGGAGTGTGTGTATTGTAGGAGTGTACAATAAACTTATTAAAAATACCATTGGATTCATAAGAAGCCCAAAATAACAACCAATAGGCGCATGGTGGTCCTAAAGGTGAATAACGTGCGACATACACTCATTTCGGTGCTCCCTTGCCTTAGAAAAATTTCTGAACACAACTTCCAGAGAGTGCATGCGATTAGCATGAGATGCACACTCTATTAAATATCAATGGAGCATATCACGTATGCTCCACTCTACACCTGGGCGTTTTCAAACTAATTCGACTTCAATTAGGACTTGGCTTACTCCAATGTTATAAATGCCTGTTGTATCATATTTTTACATACTTTTGGACATCTTGGAAGATTGAGTAGGCTACCAAAACTTATTTTTAGGGTTTATATCTCTTTAATTTAGTTTATTTTATGGTTTGTATCATCATCCAAGGGATTGGATGATGAATATGTCCATTAAAGGCTAAAACACCCTTTTCAGGGTTAAGGCCAAGATCATGACTACTTTCATTTTGAATTACGTTTGTTGATTTTCTTATCATCATTGGTTGTTTGTTTATTCTTGTTTTAACTATTTTAAGGATTAGCTACCCTTAGAATACATCAATTGTCAACCTTGTGATATCGGGAGAGGGAATAGGGCGATAGAACATGGGAATAAGAAAGGTAAGGTTCATAGTCTTTTATAAAATAAGGATTTTGAATTAGCATCTAGGACAGGGATGTACCTAGAAGCCTTACCTGAATCACATGTAGGATGATATTTATAAAGAACTTAAGTGTACTATTACATCCCCACTCAATGATATAGTTGTAAGGTTCAACTTAGATAAATGATTAGAGGTTGAAAAACCGTAATCATGCAATTAACCCTACGAATCAACAACCAAGATAAACAATTTAACGAATGAAGTTCAATAATGAAGTATGATTGTTCGTAATCCTTAACCCTAGGTTTCTATACACTGATTTTCCAAAGTCATTATTTCCCGTATTTGTTTAGTTTATTTTTAGTTTACATTCTAAAACTCTATTTTGCTTCTTTCCTCTATTAATTAAACTAGCATTAGATAGGTGGCGAATGCAAGTCCCTAAGATATCGATACTTAGGCTTCCTTGAATCCGATTTACTACTTGATAATACCACGTACACTTGCATGTGTGCTTGGGCGCTGTCAGAAGGCATGTGAACTAGTGAGGTGGGTGATTTTGTTATCTTTTGCACAATGAGACAAATGGGAGTATAGAATGATTGTAGTAGAAATGTGAGTCATTTTTATAGTTCTAGAATTTGTTATGAAGTTTCTCCCCAAAGTATTTTGCATCCTTCACTATTCTATTTTATGATAAAGGGAGTCGTTAAAAGTCCATTTGCTCATGTGTGAAAAGCTTATGGTGATAGTAATCAAGCTTAAGTCTTCATGATCAATGAATTGATAGTAAGAGGGCATACATATGAAATTGTCTCACAATTAGTGGTACCGTTTCTTGAGGATAAACAATGTCTTAAGTTGGGGGTTTTGATGATTGGTTAGTTTACCACTCATTCGCACTCAATTTTTTTGCACATTACCTTGTTTTGAATGAATAAATGAGACAACATCTATGTATAGATGCACTAATATCCAGTCTTTGCAGGAATAAAGTGAGAAGACCAAAAGATGTGGATTGGAGCATAAAATGATCCAAAGGGAGCAAAAGAGTGCATTAGAGGACCTTTAATAGATGACCCTCAGGTACCCCGATCGCAGACTACCATTCGCAGTTGCTGGCAGACAAGCTGATCATCAGAGTGGCCCTAGGTAATTTTGTAATTTCCTCTAGACGTATCCAAGGCCCTATTTAAGAAAAAACCCCTCTATTAGGATAGTTTATCTCATAAGAAATCTTAGAATTCAAGACATGAAACCCTAATCTTGGGCAAGTGTATAATTAATTTTGGAGGATCAATTTCTTAGTTTCTTGGTGAAGAATGGATTCTTTGAATGACCCATATGGTATATTTCTCTTTACTTTCTTCATGAGTAGCTAAACAATTTAGGCTTGGGATTATGTTGCATTAGTGTGTGATTGTGTGTGGTTATTATTGTGTTTGCATAGATTTTAGTTGTTGAGTATGGGTTTCACCATTGCTTGAGCTTACGAGTTGGGATTTCATGGCTGACAACTCCAAATTTCCAAATGGGTTTGATGAGTGAAATCTCCAAGCTCTAGAAACCCTTTGTCATCCTCGAAAGACGGGATCAAGTGAATATTAGGTAACCCATAACATCCCCAAAAGAGGGTTATTGGGGTACAAGGCAATGGTAAACAACTAATCCTATGGGTTACTACCCTTTGCAATCTTAGAAATAAGTGTTTAGGGATTGTAATTCATGTCAAGAGTATCATCCTAGAAATAGGAATGCTTGGTTGAGGTTTTGGGTGGTTATACAGACTCCACACTTGTAAGGTTCTCGAAAAAGCCAATGAGTGAAATTGTTGGGGTTTTATTGAAAGATTAACCTCAACGATCTTCGACTTAGCCTATCTATTAATTACTAACTAAATTCCATACTAAACAAAAACTATCCCACACACTTTACCTTTAAGGATACATTATCCCAAGATTCCTCCAAACCTTGAATTAAAATCAAAGATTACTTGCTAAAGGTTGTAGTGACAAAGTTCTCAAACAAATTCCCCCTGTTTAATTATATATGTCTTTTTCTTTAGCATTTGGGACGACCTTATGGTAATTAGAATACCCATAGGTCTGAAGTCTATAGCATTCACTCCTCGAGATTCGATCCCGATTTACATTGGGTTTCTTGACAACAACCGCCTCACCCCTCAATTATAGGAGTGAGTTGAGAGTTATCATTTATATTCTTAATTTTGCATCACAACTATATAAGATTGTATAGCAATATGGAAGGACTATTTTACACGAAAACAATAGTGAATACAACGAGAAGCTTAACCTATTCAATGAAAAACTCACCCAGCGAGTACTTTATCAAGCTTGTCGATAGTAACATTGAATTCACAATAGAAAAAGACAAAAAGGATAGTCCAGGCAGGGAGGTAGATTAAACATGATTTCTCCATATTTTCTTCCATCTATGTTTTAAGTAAAAAATTTCATAGTGACTCAATACAATGGAAAAATAAATTAAAAATAACAATATAATATCTTAGTAGTAGGGACATAAATCTCACCTTAAAGACCTTTAGCTCAATAAAATCAAGAGAGAACAATTAAGAAGAAGAAGGACTAAACTTCAATTTCTAATAAAGCGACAATATCAACTATTCCCAAAGATTAACCTAAAAGGAAAAATTGATGAAAATTTACTAAGATCGAAGAGATTAAATGTACCTAAGAACAAAGTATTCTGAACTAATGAGAAAAGTACTAAACTTGTAAGAAACAAGAAGCAGTGCCCATTATTTTAGCTTAAAGTGAACTAGTGTAGATTGTTGAATGACCAGAATCCCAAGCATGCTGCACAAGCAGACATGCTGTCCCACTTTATACTTATTCTGACTTATTAAACTGTAGAAAAAAATAAAAATTATTTGACTAAGATGATAGTAGGATTCTTAGTGCACCTAACAAGCATACAATATTCTTGAGCAATATTATAAAATATATCATTGATGAAATAATTCATTATACCTATATCCTTGCTTAAAATTCCAACATCTGAATGAACTTGCTTCAACACTTTGAAGATGTAGATCTTGTAGGTTTTGATGTACTTCTTTGATCTCTTTGTTTTGTAACCTATGAGAGACACAATTTAAGATAATTGTGGGAGATAGTAGGATTCTTAGTGCACCTAACAAGCATACAATATTCTTGAGCAATATTATAAAATATATCATTGATGAAATAATTCATTATACCTATATCCTTGCTTAAAATTCCAACATCTGAATGAACTTGCTTCAACACTTTGAAGATGTAGATCTTGTAGGTTTTGATGTACTTCTTTGATCTCTTTGTTTTGTAACCTATGAGAGACACAATTTAAGATAATTGTGGGATGGATGAGTGTTAGAAGATAGAGAATAAACCTAAGCATAGCAACTCTTAGTGTAAATAGAAAATAATGCAACCTTTATAAAAGTTTTCAGCAATTTGTTTGTATTTTGTCAGAAGCGGTCAGAAGAGTTACACCCCTTAAAATAAATATATTATTTTTATCAATTTTATTATTATTAAATATGTATATTAGAAGGGTAACTTAGTAGTTTCACTTTAAGTTTATTGAGTCAGTGGTGCTTGTAAGGTAGTATAGATTGGTTGTTCATCTATCATTGTTATTACTATTCTATGGATTCACGACCCTTAGGATAAATCTATATTTCTATTGTGAGCTGGGAAGGAGGAAAAATATTAGAACATGGGATATATTAAGTAGGATCTTATACAAAGAGGGATTGGAGTTAAGATTTGCGGTTAGGATATGTGTAAACATAATTCACCCCCTTTGGTTCATATATGGTATGAAATATAAATCTGTTTAATTCTCACATCCCTACTCAATGATGTAGTTTTAGGCCTAAGTTAGATAGATAGTTTTAGAATTACCATTCCCTAATTATGTTATCACTATCATGAACCAAAAACCAAGATATTTGACTAAACCAATGAAAGTGTATAGCTGAGTAACATCGTTTGTAGTGCCTTGACTATGGATTTCAACCCATTATTGTTCAAGAACTTTATATTATCATATTTTTTATGGTAACTTTATGTTTTCAAATCTCAACATTATTGCTCACTCCTGCACTTGTGCAATCTTTCTAGTAATACTAGAAATAGATTGTGTTGAGCATAACTCCTTGTAGTATCGATAATTGGATATTAAAGGCCATTTTACTACTTGGGAGACAGCATACACTTGCGTATGCACTAAGACACAACATGTTTTTGGCACCATTGCTGGGACTTGAAAATTGGCAACCATTTTAGCTTTAGTTTTGCTATTTAGTTTCATAAGTGCTAACAACTTGATCTTAGCTTCTGAATTTATAGGTACAAGTTTGAAACTTATGTAATCTAGTAAGGGAAAGAAATTTGGTTGACCCATAATGCTTACATCAGTTGAGAAGAGAGGAAATACTTCTCTATCAGATACCTTAAATTCATTAGGAAGAAGTTATTACTACACCAATGGCTTAATATCTACCAGCCCACAAGATAGTATGCGAAGTGACAATCCAACTAGTAACCAATGTTATCTCCACAATTCACAAACCGTAACTTGGTGGTATATTTAAGATCAAACAAAATATGGTGCAACTATTGCACAATAGTGATTTATATATGGCCTATCACATGAGGATCCTCCAGTTCATCTACATATTTTTTCTAAATTAGTGATATTTTTATTTCCACTGAAGTCTCCACTGACTACATGAGGATCACTTTCTTACCCTTCTCAGTTTTGGGCTAAGAAAACAAGTGGTTGAAGGTAGAACCTTCAAACTCCATCACCACATAGAATGATTTGGCAAAGAAGTTTCTCATTTGACTCTTCCCATTAGGCAAGACTTCAAGTTAAGCAGTGAGATTCTAAGTTTAAGCAGAAGTTGGATAAGAACTTATATCATGTATGTGAGAGGTTCTAATCTCTTCTCAGAGACTGTCCGCATCACCAAATGACTAATGAGATATTAGCTCATACTTTAGTTAAAGCTCTTGACCAGAATTTTTCTTGCTAGATTCAGTTGTAGGTGGCTAAGCTTTAGAGAAAACATATGATGAGATTTATACCCCCTAAATCAAATTGCATATGGAAATCCTAATTGACATGGTGATATTTCTAAAAGTGCGGTGAAAAATCCTACAGGTATGATTGAGGTGGATAGAATCATAGCTTTGTACGCTTAACATCAACCTTGAAAAAATCAAATGATGAAGTAGTTTAGTAAGTTACGTGTGAACAAACCTCAAGCTCAGATAAATATAGTCAAACAGATCCCATCTTGGTGTGAGATTTATGGTATTAGTGGACATTCTACAAAATCATATAGAGAAAATCTAGAGTCGATAAATTTTATAGGCAGTGACAGAAGGGAAATTATGGTAATGCCAATAATTACAATTGAAAGAGTCAGCCCAACTATTCATGGGGAAATAATCAAGTTCAGACTCAATAGTCTTAGTAGCAGCGAAATATACAGGCTAGTAATATTGAAAAAAATATTAAAAAGATCTACGACAATAAGAACAAATGGCTACAAAAATATAAATTTAGCAACTTGCCCAAAAAAACTTAGAGATGCAATTGGGACAATTAGCTCAGGCTTAGAATGCTAGACCTTAAGGAGCCTTGCCAAGTGATAAAGAGAATTCAACGAAAGTAATGACAATCACCTTGATAAGTGGTAGAGATCTCATTGATAAACCTCAAAGGAAAAGTCAGGAGGTTCAGGAAAACTTAGTTCTAGAGTAGGTAGAGGGGATGCAAGTTGAAACCAAAGATGCTAAAATTTTGAGAAAGATTTATGTAATACCCTAGGAAATTTTTTGTTGAAATTTTGTGCGTAAATGTGTTGGGTTCTATCTTATAGAATGAATTATAAATTTTTCTTGTGTAATTTCTTATATTATGACCCACCATTGCGTAGAGTATCGAATAAGCTTTCCAAAAATATGTGGATCATCCAAAACAGACACCTGAGCGACGAGTTATGAACATTCCGATCGAACCGTGAATAGTAAGAAAAAGTACTAAGGCCTAGCGTATTTTTATTCAACTTTAATTGATCATAACTACTTGTAAATAATGATCTGGGTAATCTACTAAATATCAATGGAAATCTCTACAAGTCCTCTTTCCAATGAAATTGATTTCATCCAATTTGTCTATCGGACCAAAAAGTTATGGTCGATCTACTTCAGCCTATCAAAAGTGAATTTTTAGGTCAACGTCAAATGATCATAATTCCTCGTACACAATGATCTGGGTGATATACTATATATCAACGGAAAGATATAAGAGTCCTCCTTCTAATAAAATTAGTTTCATCCAATTTGGATATCGAAGTAAAATGTTATGGTTTATCTACTTCACACTATCAAAACAGTTCACCAAAGGACAGATTCGAGAATTATTTGATTTTTAGGGGCGTTTTGGTCATTTACCCTCACCCAAAATCTGTCCAAACCCTATATTAAAGCCTATTAAAAGAATTATATGTTATATTTCATCAAATTCCCTCAAAAATAAAATCCTAAGCTCCTACATACAACTTCAAGAACCTCTAAAGTTCACCATTAATTCTGCAAATTTATTCCAGATTCCAAGTTCCTAGTTTAAGAACACCAAGAACCATCATTCAAAGGCACGATTAACATCTCAAAAATGAGTATTGATCTAAAGTTCATCATTCAAGGTATGTGGGGTTTTTCAACAAGAACTCTCTTTCGTTCTTGTGCCCAAAAGTAATTTTCTTTACAAAGGCATGTTTTTTATTTGATTTTTACGAATTTGAAGCATGAACCCATATCTTATGATGATTATTATGAAATCTTGATGTTTATGAATTTGAAAGATGAATTTATATGTGTAGAGATATAAAGCATGAATCTTGAACAATAATTATCATGATTTTCATATTTGGGTAATGAATCCCCATTGGAAATTGTGTTTTTTTAGAAAGTGTGTGTTATAAGCATGTTGATGTTGAATATTTGAGATATTTTGAATGATTTGACCTTTTGGTATTAATGGAGTTGTTTTGAACTCGAGTGTGAAGGAAATCCACAATGTGGTTGATTTTGATAGATAAGAAGCATGATGGCTCCCGATGTATATTTATATATTACTGAAATTTTTTTTCTGTGGATTGTCTTTGAAAAGATATGAGCTAAGTCCGGGGGAAATCTTTAGCATCGAGTGTGAGGTATAAAGCGACCTTACTTCCCTAGAACTACGTGCCCCTGTAGGAGTGAGCCTGAGAATGATTTATGTAGTGATCACTAGTTTGTGTGGATTTGATATCGATAGTCCTACTCTGATGGCAAGGATAGGACAGCTCTCCCCAATGTGGGTTATATATTGGACTCCATGTAGCTCACATGGTTTATGTCGGTTATAGGATCTCCCAGTGTGTGTGTGTTTCCTTGTGTCTATGGTGAATGGTGAAGTGATTTGAAAGTGGAATTATGAAAGTTATTCTTTCAAAAGATTTAAATGATATTTATATTATGAGAATTGATATTCTTGATGAACTGAAAGTGATTGACAAATTATATGATGACTCATATATGTTATTGTACTTATTTTATCCTCTTATGATTATGATGATTTTCTTCGGGCTATGTGAGTCTTTCATACATCCTGCATATTTCTTATACAAATTTATGATGATGATATTTATACAACTGTATACAGCCCCATATACTCGGTTCCTTTCCATGGTACAGACCCACATTTTTGGATGTGGGCTGCATTTTCTCAGAATGTAGGTTTAGGTGCACAGTTCCAGGTTCGACAGTGATTCTTCGATCACGCTATTCTACATCCTCTGTTGTGGTGAGTCCTCATGATCCGAGGATTTGATGTCTGATGTTGGTTTCACAGAATTATTTACATTTGATAACTGAGTATGAGTCAGTTAGGGCATGTCTCAATGGCTTGCTGGTTTTATTAATTTTCTTAGAGGCTTATTAGACTAGTATAGATGTTGGGAGTTGACTAATAAGTCGTATTTTATTATCTTTCTAAAATTCTTTTATTGTTGGATGATGATTACTCTATTGATATTTGACGGTTATTTAATGAAACCCTGTTGATTTGTGTTGAACTGAATAAAAATGGCTCAAAGGGTTAGCTTAGGGCTACTCGTAGCCTCAAGCACCGTGTGATGCTCTGGGACCTATTTTTCGGGGTGTTATAAACATGATATCAGAGCCTAAGGTTTTAAGGTGTCCTAGGGAGTCTGACAAGCCATGTTAATTAAAGTCTTGATCACCGGTGTGTATCGTGCTACATTTATAAGCAAGAGGCTACAAGACATTTCAGGAAAAAGTGTGATTCTTTCTTGTAGAAGTCTATCATGCTTAAAGTGTCTCTCTCTGCTATTAATTTGTGCTCTTCTTTTTCAGAAATATACCTCCACGTTGAGCGAGAAGAAATAATAATGGTCAACAACCTCAACCCACTGACCCATAGAATAAAAACGTGTCTCATGCTGAATTTTAGGCTGCCTTTCAGGCGCTGACCCAAGCTGTTACTGCAAATGTTCAGGCCAACTCGGCCCCAGCTCCACAGCAGTAGGGAGGTGATTCAGCTGCTGCCAGGATTCGTTACTTCATGTAAATGAATCCACCAAAATTCTATGGGTCCAAGTCTGATGAGGATCCACAGTTGTTTTTAGAGGAGGTGCAGAAAATTACTCAGGTGATGCATGTATCTGAGGAACATAGTGTGGAGTTGGTTGTGTACAGGTTGAAAGACCTTGATTATGACTGGGTTGTTGCTTGGAGGAAAGGTAGGGGTGAGGGAGCTATTCCTACAACTTGGCAAGAGTTCCAGGATTCATTTATAGATAAGTTTTTCCCTTTGGAGATGAGGGAGGCGAACGTGGAAGATTTTATGAACCTGCGACTAGGCTCTATGACTGTTTGGGAGTACTGTCTAAAGTTCAATCAGTTGGCCAAGTATGCTCCTGACTTAGTGGCTGATAATCGGGCCAGTATAAGTAAGTTTGTGACTGGAGTGTCTAGTTATGTGGTTAAGAAGTGTAGGTCTGCTATGCTTAATAGTGAGATGAATCTTTCTAGGCTGATGAATCATGCCTAATAGATTGAGAAAGACAAGATTGAGGAGAGAGATAGAATGAGAGAGAATAAGAGAGCTAGGTTTGAACATTACGGATAAGGTCAGACTAGATTGAAGGGAGGGAGTCGCCCTCAGTATCAGGATCATTTGTCTAAGCCAGCACCATCATCTGCTAGTGCTTTCGTGCCTAGAGGTAGGTAGGAGCAAGGTAGTAGGTCATATGTATCCAAGTCCCAGTACAGTACAGGCAGTAAGTTAAATCGTCGCCTATGTCCTAAGTGTGGTAGGGCTCATTTGGGTGAGTGTTAGGGTAAGAAGAGGGGTTGTTTCCGGTGTGGTGACATGGGTCACAGATGTAGAGATTGTCCACAGGATGGGCAAGGGCATCGTGACTATCGCCCTCAGACCCAGATTCAGACTGTTAGTGCTCCAGTTCCAGTGACTCACCCAGCCCTAGCTCAGGGCGCCTCTTTTAGCAATGCTGGCGGGCAGCTCCAAAATAGATTCTATGCTTTACCGTCCCACCAAGAATTGGAGGACTCTCCCGATGTTGTTACTGCTATGCTTCATATATTTTAGTTTGATGTGTATGCTTTGTTGGATCCTGGATCCAGTTTCTCATATGTTATACGTTTGATTGCTGTGAATTTTGAAATGAGTCCTGAGATTATTCTTGAGCCTATCCTAATTTCTACCCCAGTGGGTGATTCGATTATTGCCCAGAAAGTGTATAAAAAGTGTCCTATTACCATTCTTCATAGAGTCTTATTGGCTGATCTGATTGAGTTAGGCATGGTAAATTTTGATGTGATTCTGGATATAGACTGGTTGTATTCTTCTTGTGCCTCTATTGATTGTCGGACCCGAGTGGTCAAGTTTCAGTTTTTAGGTGCATCCGTGTTTGAGTGGTCTGGGAATTCTGTGTCACCCAATAGTCATTTTATCTCTTACCTCAAAGCTAGAAAGCTTATTTCCAAGGGGTGTATTTACTATTTGGTTAGAGTCAAAGACACTAAGTCTGAGACTCTAAATCTCCAGTCTATTAACGTCGTTAATGAGTTTTCTGATGTCTTTTCGAATGATCTCCTAGGGATACCTACTGATAGAGAGATAGAGTTTGGGATTGATCTTCTTCCCGATACTCTGCCCATTTCTATTCCTCCTTATCGTATGGCCCCTGCAGAACTTAAGGAGTTGAAAGAGCAACTTAAAGATCTACTTTATAAGGGTTTCATAAGGCCCAGTGTTTCTCCTTGGGATGCTCCTGTGTTGTTTGTGAGAAAGAAAGATGGATCTTTGCGTATGTGCATTGATTACCACCAACTGAATAAAGTCACTGTCAAAAATAAGTTCCCCCTTCCGAGAATAGATGATTTGTTTGACCAATTGCAAGGTGCAAGTTATTTCTCAAAGATAGACCTTCGTTCTGGCTATCATCAACTCAAAGTTAAGGAGTGTGACATCCCTAAAACTACTTTCCAAACTTGTTATGGCAATTTTGAGTTTCTTGTTATGTCTTTCGGGTTAACTAATGCCCCAGCAGCATTCATGGACCTCATGAATCGAGTGTTCAGACCATATCTGGATATGTTTGTCATAGTATTCATCGATGATATATTGGTGTACTCCCGTAGTGAGGATGAACATTCTGATCATCTCCGAACTATCTTGCAAACCCTTAGAGATCACAAGTTATTTGCTAAGTTCAGTAAGCATGATTTTTGGATAAGGTCTGTACTTTTCTGGGTCATATCATTTCTTTCGAGTGTATTAGAGTTGATCCCCAAAAGATTGAAGTAGTTTGAAATTGGCCTAGATCTATTTCTCCGAATGATATCCGAAGTTTCTTGGGTTTAGCTGGCTATTATTATCATTTTGTTAAGGGTTTCTCCTCTATTGCATCTCGTATGACTCGGTTTACCCAAAAGGAAGTAAAGTTCTTGCGGTCCGAATCTTGTGAAAAGAGTTTTCAGGAGTTGAAGACTCGACTCACTTCATCCCCTATTTTGACTTTGCCTGATGGTGTTGATGGCTTTGTGGTGTACTGTGATGCTTTGAGAGTTGGGTTGGGTTGTGTGTTGATGCAGAAGGGTAAGGTGATAACTTATGCTTCTAGACAGTTGAAACCCCATAAGAAAAATTACCCCACCCATGACCTTGAGTTGTTTGTTGTTGTGTTTCCTTTGAAAATCTATAGACACTATTTGTATGGTGTCCATGTTGATGTTTTCACTGATCATAAGAGTCTGCAGTATGTGTTTACTCAGAGAGAATTGAATCTTAGGCAGAGACGATGGTTAGAAATGTCAAAGGACTATGATATGAGTGTGCTGTACCATTCGGGCAAGGCTAATGTTATGGCGGATGTCCTAAGTAGAATGTCCATGGATAGTGTTTCACATGTGGTAGAAGGTAAGAAAGATTTTGCTCGTGATGTACATCACTTGGCAAGATTGGGGGTTAGGTTGTTTCACTCTGCTGAAGATAGTATAGGGGTTCAGAGTATTTTTGAATCCTCCTTAGTTTCGAAAGTGAAGGAAAAGCAATACTTAGATGCTAGTTTGGTCAGAATGAAGGAGTCAGTCAAGGACCAAAAAGTAGAGGTTTTCTCCCAAGGGGGAGAGAGATGGTGTGTTGAGATTGCAGGGTAGATTGTGTGTCCCGAATATTGATGGTCTAAGACAGAGGATTATGGCTGAAGCGCATGGGGCGCGATATTCTATTTATCCTGGTGCCACCAAGATGTACCGAGACTTGCGGAAAATCTATTGGTGGAGTGGCATGAAGAAAGATATAGCAGCATTTGTAGCTAAGTGTGCAACATGGCAACAGGTTAAGGTTGAACACCAAAGACCTGGTGGCATGATGCAAGAGTTTAGTATTCCCACCTGGAAGTGGGAAGAGATAAATATGGACTTCGTGATTGGTTTACCTCCTTTCCGACGCCATCATAATTCCATTTAGGTTGTGGTTGATAGGTTGACTAAGTCTACTTATTTCTTGCCGGTTCATACTTCATATACTATTGAGGATTACGCTAGATTGTATATTCGAGAGCTAGTCAGACTGCATGAAGTTCCCTTGTCTATCATTTCGGATAGGGGTACTCAGTTCACTTCACAATTTAGGAAAGCTTTTCAGAAGGGTCTTGGTACCCAATTGCTTTTAAGTTCTGCTTTTCATCCGCAGACCGATGGTCAAGCTGAGTGGACCATCCAGACCTTAGAGGATATGTTGAGAGCTTGTGCACTTGACTTTAAAGGAAGTTGGGATGATCACTTACAGTTGATAGAGTTTTCTTACAATAACAATTTCCACTCTATTATTTGCATGGCTCCGTTTTAAGCCTTATATGGAAGGAAGTGTAGATCACCCATAGGTTGGTTCGAGGTGGGTGAATTGGTTGTGAGTGTCCCTGATTTGGTATTTGAGGCTATGGAAAAAGTTAACTTGATTAGGGAAAGGTTGAAAACTGCGCAGAGTCATCAGAAGTTATATGCGGATGATAGAAGAAGAGACCTTGAGTTTGAAGTTGGTGACCTATTGTATCTGAAAATTTCACTCATGAGGGGTTGAAGAGATTCGAAAAGAAGGGGAAGCTTAGTCCCCATTATGTTGGTCCTTACGAAATTCTTAGTTGTGTTGATAAGGTAGCTTATGAGGTCAAGTTGCCTTCCAAGTTATCCTCTGTTCATCCAATTTCCATGTCTCCATGCTTAGAAAGCATATTAACGATGCTGTGGTAGTGGATTCCTCTTTGAGTGCTGACATTCAAGAAAATCTTTCTTTTGATGAGATTCCTATTGAGATTCTTGATTTCAGTGTCCGAAGACTAAGAAACAAAGAAGTTCCCTTGGTTAAGGTGTTGTGGCGAAACCAATCTGTTGAGGGTGAAACTTGGGAAGCTGAGGCGGATATGCGATCCAAGTACCCGCACCTATTTTTCGCGAACTCCGATCAAGTCGAAGGTGCCGTTCTTTCCTAAATCATGCACTTTAGATAAAAGTTGCAGCAGTTCAACTGTCATTTATTATGTGTTTAGCTGTAGTTTCTTGAATTTATGCATTCTATGTTGCATTCGGAGTGAGAAACGATGTGGTGATGAGTCTAACGAATGTTTTCAGCTATATTCTCTATCCCTATCTAATCTTGGCATGTGAAGCATCATTCGAGGACGAATGTTTCCAAAGGGGGGATGATGTAATACCCCGGGAAATTTTTCGTTGAAATTTTGTACGTAAACGTGTTGGGTTCTATCTTCTAGAATGAATTATAAATTTTTCATGCGGAATATCTTAGATTACGACCCACCTTTGCGTAGAGTATCAAATAGTATTTCCAATGATATGTGGATCATCTAAAATGGACACCCGAGCGACGAGTTATGAACATTTCGATCGAACTATGAATAGTAGTGAACAGTAAAACGTGCAGAAAAAAGTACTGAGGCCTGGCGTATTTCTGCTCCAAATTTAAACGATCATAACTCATTGTACATAATGATCTGTATGATCTAATATATATCAACGGAAAGCTCTACGAGTCCTCTTTCCAATGAAATTAGTTTCATCTAATTTGTCTGTAGGAGCAAAACGTTATGGTCGATCTACTTCAGCCTATCAAAAGTGAATTTTTTGGTCAACTTCAAACGATCATAACTCCTTGTACACAATGATCTGGGTGAGATACTATATATCAACAGAAATATATGAGAGTCCTCTTTCTAATGAAATTGGTTTCATCCAATTTGAATACCGGAGTAAAATGTTATGGTTGATCTACTTCAAACTATTAAAACAGCCCACCAGAGGATAGATTTGAGAATTATTTGATTTTTAGGGGCGTTTTGGTCATCCTCCTCACCCAAAATCCATCCAAACCCTATATTAAAGCCTATTAGAAGCATTATATGTTATATTTCATCAAACTACCTCAAAAATAAAACCCTAAGCTCCTACATCCAACTTCAAGAACCTCCAAAGTTCACCATTAATTCTGCAAATTTATTCAAGATTCCAAGTTCCTAGTTTAAGAACTCCAAGAACCATTATTCAAAGGCATAATTAACATCTCAAAAATGAGTATCGATCTAAAGTTCATCATTCAAGGTATGTGGGGTTTTTCAAAAAGAACTCACTTTCGTTCTTGTGCCCAAAAGTAATTTCTTTATAAAGGCATGATTTTTATTTGATTTTTATGAATTTGAAGCATGAACCCATATCTTATGATGATTATTATGAAATATTAATGTTTATGATTTTGAAAGATGAATTTACATGTGCGGAGATATAAAGCATGAATCTTGAATGATAGTTATCATGATATTAATATTTGGGTCATGAATTCCCATTAGAAATTGTGTTTTTTTAGAAAGTGTGTGTTATAAGCACGTTGATGTTGAATATTTGAGATACTTTGAATAATTTGACCTTTTGGTCTTAATGGAGTTATTTTAAACTCAAGTGTGAAGGAAATCCACAACGTGGTTGATTTTGATAGATGGGAAGCATGATGGCTCTCGATGTATATTTATATAT